>NC_088409.1:488849-553618 GCF_034236695.1 Oncorhynchus nerka | reverse complement strand
AAGGCCTCTATGTTTATGTTTATTCCACTTATCTTCCGCGTCTCCGGTGTGTTCTCTCTAGAACAACAGAGCGCTAAGGCCTCTATATTCATGTTTATTCCACTTATCTTCCGCGTCTCCGGTGTGTTCTCTCTAGAACAACAGAGCGCTAAAGGCCTCTATATTTATGTTTATTCCACTTATCTTCCGCGTCTCCGGTGTGTTCTCTCTAGAACAACAGAGCGCTAAGGCCTCTATATTCATGTTTATTCCACTTATCTTCCGCGTCTCCGGTGTGTTCTCTCTAGAACAACAGAGCGCTAAGGCCTCTATATTCATGTTTATTCCACTTATCTTCCGCGTCTCCGGTGTGTTCTCTCTAGAACAACAGAGCGCTAAGGCCTCTATGTTTATTCCACTTATCTTCCGCGTCTCCGGTGTGTTCTCTCTAGAACAACAGAGCGCTAAGGCCTCTATATTCATGTTTATTCCACTTATCTTCCGCGTCTCCGGTGTGTTCTCTCTAGAACAGAGCGCTAAGGCCTCTATGTTTATTCCACTTATCTTCCGCGTCTCCGGTGTGTTTTCTCTAGAACAACAGAGCGCTAAGGCCTCTATGTTTATTCCACTTATCTTCCGCGTCTCCGGTGTGTTCTCTCTAGAACAACAGAGCGCTAAGGCCTCTATATTCATGTTTATTCCACTTATCTTCCGCGTCTCCGGTGTGTTCTCTCTAGAACAACAGAGCGCTAAAGGCCTCTATATTTATGTTTATTCCACTTATCTTCCGCGTCTCCGGTGTGTTCTCTCTAGAACAACAGAGCGCTAAGGCCTCTATGTTTATTCCACTTATCTTCCGCGTCTCCGGTGTGTTCTCTCTAGAACAACAGAGCGCTAAAGGCCTCTATATTTATGTTTATTCCACTTATCTTCCGCGTCTCCGGTGTGTTCTCTCTAGAACAACAGAGCGCTAAGGCCTCTATATTTATTCCACTTATCTTCCGCGTCTCCGGTGTGTTCTCTCTAGAACAGAGCGCTAAGGCCTCATCCCTCCATGGTGTCTATTTTTATATTTATTTTTATTTCACTTTTATATAACCAAGGAAGGCTAGTTGAGAACACCTTTATTTAACCAAGGAAGGCTAGTTGAGAACACTTTTATTTAACCAAGGAAGGCTAGTTGAGAACACCTTTATTTAACCAAGGAAGGCTAGTTGAGAACACTTTTATTTAACCAAGGAAGGCCAGTTGAGAACACCTTTATTTAACCAAGGAAGGCTAGTTGAGAACACCTTTATTTAACCAAGGAAGGCTAGTTGAGAACACCTTTATTTAACCAAGGAAGGCTAGTTGAGAACACCTTTATTTAACCAAGGAAGGCTAGTTGAGAACACCTTTATTTAACCAAGGAAGGCTAGTTGAGAACACCTTTATTTAACCAAGGAAGGCTAGTTGAGAACACCTTTATTTAACCAAGGAAGGCTAGTTGAGAACACTTTTATATAACCAAGGAAGGCTAGTTGAGAACACCTTTATTTAACCAGGTAGGCTAGTTGAGAACACCTTTATTTAATTTAACCAAGGAAGGCTAGTTGAGAACACCTTTATTTAACCAGGTAGGCTAGTTGAGAACACCTTTATTTAACCAAGGAAGGCTAGTTGAGAACACCTTTATTTAACCAAGGAAGGCTAGTTGAGAACACCTTTATTTAACCAAGGAAGGCTAGTTGAGAACACTTTTATTTAACCAAGGAAGGCTAGTTGAGAACACCTTTATTTAACCAGGTAGGCTAGTTGAGAACACCTTTATATAACCAAGGAAGGCTAGTTGAGAACAAGTTCTCATTTACGACTGCGACCTGGCCAAGAATAAAGCAGAGCAGTGACACACAACAAACATCAACACAGAGTTTCACATGGAGTAAACAAACATACAGTCAATAACACAGTAGACATAAAGTCTATATACAGTGAGTGGAAATGAGGTGAGATTAAGGAGGTGAGGCAATAAATAGGCCGTAGAGGTGAAGTAATTATAATATAGCAATTAAACACTGGAGTGATGAATGTGCAAGTAGAGATACTGGGGTGCAAAGGAGCAACACAATACAAGTAACACTATGGGGATGAGGTAGTTAGATGGGCTATTTACAGATGGGCTATGTAGAGGCTGGGGGGCTGTGTAGAGGCTGGGGGGCTGTGTAGAGGCGGGGGGCTGTGTAGAGGTGCAGTGATCTGTGACCGCTGGTGCTTAAAGCTAGTGATGGAGATATGAGTCTCCAGCTTCAGTGATTTTTGCAGTTTGTTCTAGTCATTGGCAGCAGAGAACTGGATGGAGAGGCGGCCGAAGGAGGAATTGGCTTTGGGGGTGACCAGAGAGATATACCTGCTGGAGCGTGTGCTATGGCTGGGTGCTGCTATGGTGACCAGTGAGATACTGTATACCTGCTGGAGCGCGTGCTATGGCTGGGTGCTGCTATGGTGACCAGAGATATACCTGCTGGAGCGCGTGCTACGGGTGGGTGTTGTTATGGTGACCAGTGAGATATACCTGCTTTAGCGCGTGCTACAGGTGGGTGTCCACACAGTCAGGATTATTCCCGAGTCTAGTGGAGACTAATAATCCTCTATAGTGTCTGGCTTGGTCAGTTTCTGACAAATACTTTGTCTTGCCCTTTTTCTGAAATTATCTCTCTCCCCTCTCTCCCACCCTCTCTCTCCCCTCTCTCTCTCCCCTCTCTCTCTCCCCTCTCTCTCCCCTCTCTCTCTCTCCCCCTCTCTCTCCCACCCTCTCTCTCCCCCTCTCTCTCCCCTCTCTCTCCCACCCTCTCTCTCCCCCTCTCTCTCTCCCCCTTTCTCTCTCCCCCCCTCTCTCCCCCTCTCTCTCTCCCCTCTCTCTCCCCCTCTCTCTCCCCCTCTCTCTCTCCCCCTCTCTCTCTCCCCCTCTCTCTCTCCCACCCTCTCTCCCACCCTCTCTCCCACCCTCTCTCCCACCCTCTCTCTCTCACCCTCTCTCTCTCACCCTCTCTCTCCACCCTCTCTCTCTCACCTCTCTCTCTCACCCTCTCTCTCACCCTCTCTCTCACCCTCTCTCTCCCACCCTCTCTCTCCCACCCTCTCTCTCCCACCCTCTCTCTCCCACCCTCTCTCTCCCACCCTCTCTCCCACCCTCTCTCTCTCTCACCCTCTCTCTCTCACCCTCTCTCTCTCACCCTCTCTCTCACCCTCTCTCTCTCACCCTCTCTCTCTCTCCCACCCTCTCTCTCTCTCCCCACCCTCTCTCTCTCTCCCACCCTCTCTCTCTCTCCCACCCTCTCTCTCTCCCACCCTCTCTCTCCCACCCTCTCTCTCCCACCCTCTCTCCCACCCTCTCTCTCCCACCCTCTCTCCCACCTCTCTCCCACCCTCTCTCCCACCCTCTCTCCCACCCTCTCTCCCACCCTCTCTCCCACCCTCTCTCCCACCCTCTCTCCCACCCTCTCTCTCACCCTCTCTCTCACTCTCTCTCCCACCCTCTCTCTCTCCCCCCTCTCTCTCTCCCACCCTCTCTCTCTCCCCCCTCTCTCTCCCACCCTCTCTCTCTCCCACCCTCTCTCTCTCCCACCCTCTCTCTCTCCCACCTCTCTCTCACCCTCCCTATCTCTCACCCTCCCTATCTCTCCCTCTACAGGTGGTCCTGAAGATGATCAAGCATTACCAGGAGGAGGGTCAGGGCAGTGAGGTGGTTCAGGGTGTACTACTGGGCCTGGTAGTGGAGGACAGGTTAGAGATCACCAACTGTTTCCCCTTCCCTCAACACACCGAGGACGACGCCGACTTTGATGAAGGTACGTGAGAACACTGGGTTTGTGCTTCGAATTGGAAAAACCTACTGCTATTCTTTGTGTGTGTGTGTGTGTGTGTGTGTGTGTGTGTGTGTGTGTGTGTCCCTTCAGTGTGTGTGTGTGTGTGTCCCTTCAGTGTGTGTGTGTCCCTTCAGTGTGTGTGTGTGTCCCTTCAGTGTGTGTGTGTGTCCCTTCAGTGTGTGTGTGTGTGTGTGTCCTTCAGTGTGTGTGTGTGCTCAGAATGTTCAGTGTTTCTCATTATGTCTCCCGTGTGTCAGTCAGTACCTCATCAGAGATCATTCCTCTGACCGGAGCCTCTGCTATTTTCCGTATCAGACCCTGTTTCTCCGGGCAGCTCGTTGGCCCTCAGTCCAACTGACTGACAGACAGTCTGTCCCGAGGAAGGGAAAGGTCTCTCCGATCATGTCCCTCATTTCTCTCACTAACAAGCTACGGTACTGAATTCTGGGTAATAACCCGAGCGAGCATGAGAGGTTGCTAAAAAGGTCGTTAGTATCAGAGGTCTGGGTGTATGTTAGTGAGCAATTTAGAGGTCTGTTTGTAGTAGTGAATGGAGAACAGTAACTCTGAGATATCTAGTAGGTCTGTCTGTAGTAGTGAATGGAGAACAGTGACTGAGATATCTAGTAGGTCTGTCTGTAGTAGTGAATGGAGAACAGTAACTGAGATATCTTGTAGGTCTGTAGTAGTGAATGGAGAACAGTAACTCTGAGATATCTAGTAGGTCTGTAGTAGTGAATGGAGAACAGTGACTGAGATATCTAGTAGGTCTGTAGTAGTGAATGGAGAACAGTGACTGAGATATCTAGTAGGTCTGTAGTAGTGAATGGAGAACAGTGACTGAGATATCTAGTAGGTCTGTAGTAGTGAATGGAGAACAGTGACTGAGATATCTAGTAGGTCTGTAGTAGTGAATGGAGAACAGTGACTGAGATATCTAGTAGGTCTGTAGTAGTGAATGGAGAACAGTGACTGAGATATCTAGTAGGTCTGTAGTAGTGAATGGAGAACAGTAACTGAGATCTAGTAGGTCTGTAGTAGTGAATGGAGAACAGTGACTGAGATATCTAGTAGGTCTGTAGTAGTGAATGGAGAACAGTGACTGAGATATCTAGTAGGTCTGTCTGTCTAGTATTGAATGGAGAACAGTAACTGGGATATCTAGTAGGTCTGTAGTAGTGAATGGAGAACAGTGACTGAGATATCTAGTAGGTCTGTCTGTCTAGTATTGAATGGAGAACAGTAACTGGGATATCTAGTAGGTCTGTAGTAGTGAATGGAGAACAGTAACTGAGATATCTAGTAGGTCTGTAGTAGTGAATGGAGAACAGTGACTGAGATATCTAGTAGGTCTGTCTGTAGTATTGAATGGAGAACAGTGCCTGATATATCTAGTAGGTCTGTAGTAGTGAATGGAGAACAGTAACTGAGATATCTAGTAGGTCTGTAGTAGTGAATGGAGAACAGTGACTGAGATATGTAGTAGGTCTGTAGTAGTGAATGGAGAACAGTGACTGAGATATCTAGTAGGTCTGTAGTAGTGAATGGAGAACAGTAACTGAGATATCTAGTAGGTCTGTCTGTAGTATTGAATGGAGAACAGTGACTGAGATATCTAGTAGGTCTGTGTAGTAGTGAATGGAGAACGGTGACTGAGATATCTAGTAGATCTGTAGTAGTGAATTGAGAACAGTAACTGAGATATCTAGTAGGTCTGTAGTAGTGAATGGAGAACAGTGACTGAGATATCTAGTAGGTCTGTGGTAGTGAATGGAGAACGGTGACTGAGATATCTAGTAGGTCTGTAGTAGTGAATGGAGAACAGTAACTGAGATATCTAGTAGGTCTGTCTGTAGTATTGAATGGAGAACAGTGACTGAGATATCTAGTAGGTCTGTCTGTAGTAGTGAATGGAGAACAGTAACTGAGATATCTAGTAGGTCTGTAGTAGTGAATGGAGAACAGTAACTGAGATATCTAGTAGGTCTGTCTGTAGTAGTGAATGGAGAACAGTAACTGAGATATGTAGTAGGTCTGTAGTAGTGAATGGAGAACAGTAACTGAGATATCTAGTAGGTCTGTCTGTAGTAGTGAATGGAGAACAGTAACTGAGATATCTAGTAGGTCTGTAGTAGTGAATGGAGAACAGTAACTGAGATATCTAGTAGGTCTGTCTGTAGTAGTGAATGGAGAACAGTAACTGAGATATCTAGTAGGTCTGTCTGTAGTAGTGAATGGAGAACAGTAACTGAGATATGTAGTAGGTCTGTAGTAGTGAATGGAGAACAGTAACTGAGATATCTAGTAGGTTTGTAGTAGTGAATGGAGAACAGTAACTGAGATATGTAGTAGGTCTGTAGTAGTGAATGGAGAACGGTAACTGAGATATCTAGTAGGTCTGTAGTAGTGAATGGAGAACAGTAACTGAGATATCTCCTCACAGCTGATTGGTCAGTCATGTGTTCTAAGAAGCCCAGTCTCTGCACGACACTGACCCATGACCCCAACATATAGTGGTGCCCTGTAGTGTACAAAACCAATTTAAACGAACAGACAGCAGAGAAACAGGCTAAAGTGGTATGGGGCAGTAGAGGCGCTTGAAGATTTGTTTGTTTGTAGCCTTGGGTCTGGGAAAAATTAGACTTTAAAAATAAATAAATTATAAACTCATTTAATGCAATTCTATGTAATTATACACGACTGGAGAATTAACAGATTTTTAAAATTGTTATACTCAAATGATTGGCTGCTTTGACACTGACAAAAGGAGAATGGGGCAGTAGATATACTCAACTTATACTCAAATGATTGGCTGCTTTGACACTGACAAATGGAGAATGTGGCAGTAGATATACTCAATTTATACTCTAATGATTGGCTGCTTTGACACTGACAAATGGAGAATGTGGCAGTAGATATACTCAACTTATACTCTAATGATTGGCTGCTTTGACACTGACAAATGGAGAATGTGAGATCATTAAACGACCTGGTCTTGAATCCATCAACAGTCGAGGTCGAGGTGTGTGGAAGAGAGACACATGGTACAATATGAGGAAGTTATAGTCCTAAACAAGCTTGCCTAGTTTCACCCACTCACCCAATGACGTGCAGCTCCCTCACAGGCCATGGCCAATGGGCTCGTGCCTAAAGCCCGTCTCTAGTTTGGTAAACAACACTGTTCGAGTCGATAGGTCTATTTGGAAGTTTAATAAAATAATTTTTTTGTAGACTACATACAGTCTTTATCTCAGCAGCTCTCCAAACTGTGCTGTCCCGTGATTTGTATTTGAAATAATGCGAAAGGCCTGTTTGTTTGTTTGTTTGTTTGTTTGTTTGTTGCTGCAATGCTGTTCACTGTCAGATATGTTAAGCGTTACAGACTGTAGGCGATGCCTTGTGATTGGACTATACACAATCCACAGCTAGGCTATTAAAAAAAATAAACAAGCTATCGATCCTCCGTGGCTAAATTATAGACCTACTCCTAGTGTAGTATTCTGAATTATTTCATTTATTTCTGAACAGACAGCAGTGATTTCTGTGACTTTGGCCAAATGTATTTCAGTTTATCAGGGGTTGTGTCACCGGGACCCTTCTCATGGCTGTGCCTCTATCAGGAAGTAAATGATGAAGGACCCTTCCTTCTCATGGCTGTGACTCTATCAGGAAGTAAATGATGAAGGACCCTTCCTTCTCATGGCTGTGACTCTATCAGGAAGTAAATGATGAAGGTCCCTTCTCATGGCTGTGACTCTATCAGGAAGTAAATGATGAAGGACCCTCCCTTGTCATGGCTGTGACTCTATCAGGAAGTAAATGATGAAGGACCCTTCCTTCCCATGGCTGTGACTCTATCAGGAAGTAAATGATGAAGGTCCCTTCCTTCTCATGGCTGTGACTCTATCAGGAAGTAAATGATGAAGGTCCCTTCCTTCTCATGGCTGTGACTCTATCAGGAAGTAAATGATGAAGGACCCTTCCTTCCCATGGCTATGACTCTATCAGGAAGTAAATGATGAAGGACCCTTCCTGCCCATGGCTGTGACTCTATCAGGAAATAAATGCTGAAGGACCCTTCCTTCCCATGGCTGTGACTCTATCAGGAAGTAAATGATGAAGGTCCCTTCTCATGGCTGTGACTCTATCAGGAAGTAAATGATGAAGGTCCCTTCTCATGGCTGTGACTCTATCAGGAAGTAAATGATGAAGAACCCTTCCCATGGCTGTGACTCTATCAGGAAGTAAATGATGAAGGACCCTTCCTTCCCATGGCTGTGACTCTATCAGGAAGTAAATGATGAAGGACCCTTCCTTCCCATGTCTGTGACTCTATCAGGAAATAAATGAAGTTCAACTCTAGAGAGATGAGAGGTGCAGGCTCGTATCTATCAGAGCGGAGCGAGGGAGGAGAGGAGATCATTGAAATATCATCTGGTTCTGTGAGAGATGTACTTCTCTCTCTCTCTCACCACAGCAATGGCCACGAGTTGGTCTACAGGCTACAACGTTGCGCACATCATGAACCCGAGCCGGCCCAACCCGACTCAATCATTTGTTGTTCCTTCGACCATGAGACACTTATTAGGTTCAGTCGGGTCAATGCAGCGTATGTAACAATGTGTTCAGTCTGCATGGTCAACGCAGCACATTGAGACACCTGTCAGTCTGCATGGTCAACGCAGCACATTGAGACACCTGTCAGTCTGCATGGTCAACGCAGCACATTGAGACACCTGTCAGTCTGCATGGTCAACGCAGCACATTGAGACACCTGTCAGTCTGCATGGTCAATGCAGCACATTGAGACACCTGTCAGTCTGCATGGTCAACGCAGCACATTGAGACACCTGTCAGTCTGCATGGTCAACGCAGCACATTGAGACACCTGTCAGTCTGCATGGTCAATGCAGCACATTGAGACACCTGTCAGTCTGCATGGTCAACGCAGCACATTGAGACACCTGTCAGTCTGCATGGTCAACGCAGCACATTGAGACACCTGTCAGTCTGCATGGTCAACGCAGCACATTGAGACACCTGTCAGTCTGCATGGTCAACGCAGCACTTGGTTCAGAATGCAGCGCATGTAACAATGTGTTCAGTCTGCATGGTCAACGCAGCACTTAAGTTCAGTCGGGTCAATGCAGCGCATGTAACAATGTGTTCAGTCTGCATGGTCAACGCAGCACTTAAGTTCAGTCGGGTCAATGCAGCGCATGTAACAATGCTGTTTTCACTTTGCATCTTAATATGAATCCACTAGGTTTCTATAGTGACACTATAAGTTTGTGTTTCTTACATCTGCAAACATCTAGTTTGTCTTTTTCTTAGCAAGTTGGGCCTGAATCATGTTAGCCGCTAATGCTAGTTAGCTGGCTAGCTAATAAATGTACTGAGTGAGAGCAAACGTAGCTAGCTAATAAATGTACTGAGTCAGAGCAAACGTAGCTAGCTAATAAACGTACTGAGTCAGAGCAAACGTAGCTAGCTAATAAACGTACTGAGTCAGAGCAAACGTAGCTAGCTAATAAAACTGAGTCAGAGCAAACGTAGCTAGCTAATAAATGTACTGAGTCAGAGCAAACGTATCTAGCTAATAAATGTACTGAGTCAGAGCAAACGTAGCTAGCGAATAAATGTACTGAGTCAGAGCAAACGTAGCTAGCTAATAAATGTACTGAGTCAGAGCAAACGTAGCTAGCTATACAGCCTGATAATACCAGCTGGAGACCGGTCCTCAGAGACTACGTGAGGAGTGACTGGAATAAGACTGGGCTCAGATGGGTAGATGGAGACCGGTCCTCAGAGACAACCAGCAAGGAGAATCAGGGTTGCACATTCCTGCCAACTTTACCCAAATGTAAAAAAAAAAAAAAAAGTAGAGGACATTCAGCAGCTCTTGAAGGACAATGGAAGTACATAAAAACACCGTCTTTATTGTTACAAGTAAACACGCTCATTTTGGCTTTCCTCCAAACTCCCCGTTTTTCCAAAAATCCCGATTGGAGGATATAGCGGCACTAGGGAGAAAGAGACTGGGTTATGGGGAGGGAGAGACTGGGTTTATGGGGAGGGAGAGACTGGGTTTATGGGGAGGGAGAGACTGGGTTTATGGGGAGGGAGAGACTGGGTTTATGGGGAGGGAGAGACTGGGTTTATGGGGAGGGAGAGACTGGGTTTATGGGGAGGGAGAGACTGGGTTTATGGGGAGGGAGAGACTGGGTTTATGGGGAGGGAGAGAGAGACTGGGTTATGGGGAGGAGAGAGAGACTGGGTTATGGGGAGGGAGAGAGAGACTGGGTTATGGGGAGGGAGAGAGAGACTGGGTTATGGGGAGGAGAGAGAGACTGGGTTATGGGGAGGGAGAGAGAGACTGGGTTACGGGAGGGAGAGAGAGACTGGGTTATGGGGAGGGAGATGGGCAGAGAGAGAGACTGGGTTATGGGGAGGGAGAGAGAGAATGGGTTATGGGGAGGAGAGAGAGATGGGTTATGGGGAGGGAGAGAGAGATGGGTTATGGGGAGGAGAGAGAGATGGGTTATGGGGAGGAGAGAGAGATGGGTTATGGGGAGGGAGAGAGAGAGATGGGTTATGGGGAGGGAGAGAGAGAGACTGGGTTATGGGGAGGGAGAGAGACTGGGTTATGGGAGGGAGAGAGAGACTGGGTTATGGGGAGGAGATGGGCAGAGAGAGAGACTGGGTTATGGGGAGAGAGAGAGAATGGGTTATGGGGAGGGAGAGAGATGGTTATGGGGAGGGAGAGAGAGATGGGTTATGGGGAGGGAGAGAGAGACTGGGTTATGGGGAGGGAGAGAGAGATGGGTTATGGGGAGGGAGAGAGAGAGAGATGGGTTATGGGGAGGGAGAGAGAGACTGGGTTATGGGAGGGAGAGAGAGAATGGGTTATGGGGAGGAGAGAGAGAATGGGTTACGGGGAGGAGAGAGAGAGAATGGGTTACGGGGAGGGAGAGAGAGACTGGGTTTACGGGGAGGGAGAGAGAGACTGGGTTACGGGAGGGAGAGAGAGACTGGGTTACGGGGAGGGAGAGAGAGACTGGGTTACGGGAGGGAGAGAGAGATGGGTTATGGGGAGGAGAGACTGGGTTATGGGGAGGGAGAGACTGGGTTACGGGGAGGAGGGAGAGACTGGGTTACGGGGAGGGAGAGAGAGACTGGGTTACGGGGAGGGAGAGAGAGACTGGGTTACGGGAGGGAGAGAGAGACTGGGTTACGGGGAGGGGGAGAGAGACTGAGTTCTGGGAGGGAGAGAGAGACTGGGTTACGGGGAGGGAGAGAGAGATGGGTTACGGGGGAGGGAGAGAGAGACTGGAGTTCTGACGGGAGGGAGAGAGAGACTGGGTTCGGGGAGGGAGAGAGAGACTGGGTTCGGGGGAGGGAGAGAGAGACTGGAGTTACGGGAGGGAGAGAGATGGGTTCGGGGAGGGAGAGAGAGACTGGGTTACGGGAGGGAGAGAGAGAGACTGGGTTACGGGGAGGGAGAGAGAGACTGGGTTACGGACTGGGTTGCGGGGAGGGAGAGAGAGACTGGGTTCGGGGAGGGAGAGAGAGACTGGGTTACGGGGAGGGAGAGAGAGACTAGCTCTGAGGGGAGGGAGAGAGACTGGGTTGGGGAGGAGAGAGAGACTGGGTTACGGGGAGGGAGAGAGAGACTGGGTTCGGAGGAGGGAGAGAGAGAGACTGGGTTACGGGAGGGAGAGAGAGACTGGGTTATGGGGAGGGAGAGTTAGAGACTGGGTTATGGGGAGGGAGAGAGACTGGGTTATGGGGAGGGAGAGAGAGACTGAGTTATGGGGAGGAGAGAGAGACTGGGTTATGGGGAGGGAGAGAGAGACTGGGTTATGGGGAGGGAGATGGGCAGAGAGAGACTGGGTTATGGGGAGGGAGATGGGCAGAGAGATGGGTTATGGGGAGGGAGAGAGATATGGGTTATGGGGAGGGAGAGAGAGACTGGGTTATGGGGAGGGAGAGAGAGACTGGGTTATGGGGAGGAGAGAGAGAGAGACTGGGTTATGGGGAGGAGAGAGAAAGACTGGGTTGAGGGAGGGAGAGAGAGACTGGGTTCGGGGAGGGGAGAGAGAGACTGGGTTATGGGGAGGGAGAGAGAGACTGGGTTATGGGGAGGGAGAGAGAGACTGGGTTATGGGGAGGAGAGATGGGTTATGGGGAGGAGATGGGGCAGAGAGAGACTGGGTTATGGGGAGGGAGAGATGGGTTATGGGGAGGGAGAGAGATGGGTTATGGGGAGGGAGAGAGAGACTGGGTTATGGGGGAGGAGAGATGGGTTATGGGGAGGGAGAGATGGGTTATGGGGAGGGAGAGAGACTGGGTTATGGGGAGGGAGAGAGACTGGGTTATGGGGAGGAGAGAGACTGGGTTATGGGGAGGGAGAGAGACTGGGTTATGGGGAGGGAGAGAGAGACTGGGTTATGGGGAGGAAGAGAGAGACTGGGTTATGGGGAGGGAGAGAGAGACTGGGTTATGGGGAGGGAGAGAGAGACTGGGTTATGGGGAGGGAGAGAGAGACTGGGTTATGGGGAGGGAGAGAGAGACTGGGTTATGGGGAGGGAGAGAGAGACTGGGTTATGGGGAGGGAGAGAGAGACTGGGTTATGGGGAGGGAGAGATGGGTTATGGGAGGGAGAGATGGGTTATGGGGAGGGAGAGAGAGACTGGGTTATGGGGAGGGAGAGATGGGTTATGGGGGAGTGAGAGAGAGACTGGGTTATGGGGAGGGAGAGAGACTGGGTTATGGGGAGGGAGAGATGGGTTATGGGGAGGGAGAGAGAGACTGGGTTATGGGGAGGGAGAGAGAGACTGGGTTATGGGGAGGGAGAGAGAGACTGGGTTATGGGGAGGGGAGAGGGAGAGACTGGGTTATGGGGAGGAGAGGGAGAGACTGGGGTTATGGGGGAGAGGAGACTGGGTTATGGGGAGGGAGAGACTGGGTTATGGGGAGGGAGAGGTGGGTTATGGGGAGGGAGAGAGACTGGGTTATGGGGAGGAGAGGTGGGTTATGGGGAGGGGGAGAGAGACTGGGTTATGGGGAGGGGAGAGAGATGGGTTATGGGGAGGGAGAGAGATGGAGTTATGGGGAGGGGAGAGAGATGGGTTATGGGGAGGGAGAGACTGGGTTATGGGGAGGGAGAGACTGGGTTATGGGGAGGGAGAGAGAGACTGGGTTATGGGGAGGAGAGAGAGACTGGGTTATGGGGAGGAGATGGGCAGAGAGAGACTGGGTTATGGGGAGGGAGAGAGAGACTGGGTTATGGGGAGGGAGAGAGAGACTGGGTTATGGGGAGGGAGAGACTGGGTTATGGGGAGGGAGAGAGAGATGGGTTATGGGGAGGGAGAGATGGGTTATGGGGAGGAAGATGGGGGCTCTGACTCTGATAAACAACCAAGTCACATGGAATTCTAAAGGACGTCTCCTGCAGTTGGAACCCAGCCAGGGAACCCAGTTCTACAGCGTTCCACCCAACCTACCCTCTCTAATCTCTACAGAGGTTTAATTAAGGAACGGAAATATTTTAACCAGATTTGAGTAAAGAGAGCGACGGGGGGGACTAAGAGAGGGGGAGACGGAAAGTGTGGGAGAAAGATAGAGACTGGGAGAGAGAGGAAAATGGTGAGATGGAGGGAACAGGCAGAGTGAAATGTCCTTTTGGCATTTGTTTTAATTAGCCAAATGAATGCACTTAAATGCCCAAATCTAGTTTATGGCACTGCAGTGAAGCCACCCCAAAACAAGGGCAGTATTTATTTGGGGGAGCAGTAATTATGGAGAGGAATACTTAACGGAGGAACCCTGCTCTTATGTCTGAGTGGAGGAGAGGGGCCCCGTCTCCCCTGTGGCCCTTAACACGGAGGGGCCCCGTCTCCCCTGTGGCCCTTAACACGGAGGGGCCCCGTCTCCTCTGTGGCCCTTAACACGGAGGGGCCCCGTCTCCTCTGTGGCCCTTAACACGGAGGGGCCCCGTCTCCTCTGTGGCCCTTAACACGGAGGGGCCCCGTCTCCTCTGTGGCCCTTAACACGGAGGGGCCCCGTCTCCTCTGTGGCCCTTAACACGGAGGGGCCCCGTCTCCCCTGTGGCCCTTAACACGGAGGGGCCCCGTCTCCCCTGTGGCCCTTAACACGGAGGGGCCCCGTCTCCCCTGTGGCCCTTAACACGGAGGGGCCCCGTCTCCCCTGTGGCCCTTAACACGGAGGGGCCCCGTCTCCTCTGTAGCCCTTCTGTCTGTCCCGGCTCCAACGGGCCGTCTCCTCTCTGTCCCCGGCTCCAACGGGCCGTCTCCTCTCTGTCCCCGGCTCCAACGGGCCGTCTCCTCTCTGTCCCCGGCTCCAACGGGCCGTCTCCTCTCTGTCCCCGGCTCCAACGGGCCGTCTCCTCTGTCCCCGGCTCCAACGGGCCGTCTCCTCTCTGTCCCCGGCTCTATAATGTGAGGGTTCTATCTAGTCTCTACACCTCTATAATGTGAGGGTTCTATCTAGTCTCTACACCTCTATAATGTGAGGGTTCTATCTAGTCTCTACACCACTACAGTATAATGTGAGGGTTCTATCTAGTCTCTACACCTCTACAGTATAATGTGAGGGTTCTATCTAGTCTCTACACCTCTATAATGTGAGGGTTCTATCTAGTCTCTACACCACTACAGTATAATGTGAGGGTTCTATCTAGTCTCTACACCACTACAGTATAATGTGAGGGTTCTATCTAGTCTCTACACCACTACAGTATAATGTGAGGGTTCTATCTAGTCTCTACAGTATAGTGTGAGGGGGCTCTATCTAGCCTCTACAGTATAGTGTGAGGGGGTTCTATCTAGCCTCTACGGTGTAGTGTGAAAGGGCTCTATCTAGCCTCTACAGTATAGTGTGAGGGGGTTCTATCTAGCCTCTACAGTATAGTGTGAGGGGGTTCTATCTAGCCTCTACAGTATAGTGTGAGGGGGTTCTATCTAGCCTCTACAGTATAGTGTGAGGGGGTTCTATCTAGCCTCTACAGTATAGTGTGAGGGGGCTCTATCTAGCCTCTACAGTATAGTGTGAGGGGGTTCTATCTAGCCTCTACATTATAGTGTGAGGGGTTCTATCTAGCCTCTACAGTATAGTGTGAGGGTTCTATCTAGCCTCTACAGTATAGTGTGAGGGGCACTATCTAGCCTCTACAGTATAGTGTGTGGGGTTCTATCTAGCCTCTACAGTATAGTGTGAGGGGTTCTATCAAGCCTCTACATTATAGTGTGAGGGGTTCTATCTAGCCTCTACAGTATAGTGTGAGGGGTTCTATCTAGCCTCTACATTATAGTGTGAGGGGGTTCTATCTAGCCTCTACAGTATAGTGTGAGGGGGTTCTATCTAGCCTCTACAGTATAGTGTGAGGGGGTTCTATCTAGCCTCTACATTATAGTGTGAGGGGGTTCTATCTAGCCTCTACAGTATAGTGTGAGGGGGCTCTATCTAGCCTCTACAGTATAGTGTGAGGGGGCTCTATCTAGCCTCTACAGTATAGTGTGTGGGGGCTCTATCTAGCCTCTACAGTATAGTGTGTGGGGGCTCTATCTAGCCTCTACAGTATAGTGTGTGGGGGCTCTATCTAGCCTCTACATTATAGTGTGTGGGGGCTCTATCTAGCCTCTACAGTATAGTGTGGGGGCTCTATCTAGCCTCTACAGTATAGTGTGAGGGTTCAGTGTAGTTGACAGCTATAATCCAGGACAGACAGTCTGTATAGTGTGGGGGCTCTATCTAGCCTCTACAGTGTAGTTGACAGCTATAATCCAGGACAGACAGTCTGTATAGTGTGGGGGCTCTATCTAGCCTCTACAGTATAGTGTGAGGGTTCAGTGTAGTTGACAGCTATAATCCAGGACAGATGAGTCTGGCCTCTACAGTATAGTGTGAGGGTTCAGTGTAGTTGACAGCTATAATCCAGGACAGACAGTCTGTATAGTGTGGGGGCTCTATCTAGCCTCTACAGTGTAGTTGACAGCTATAATCCAGGACAGACAGTCTGGCCTCTACAGTGTAGTTGACAGCTGTAATCCAGGACAGACAGTCTGGCCTCTACAGTATAGTGTGAGGGTTCAGTGTAGTTGACAGCTATAATCCAGGACAGACAGTCTGGCCTCTACAGTGTAGTTGACAGCTATAATCCAGGACAGACAGTCTGGCCTCTACAGTGTAGTTGACAGCTATAATCCAGGACAGACAGTCTGTATAGTGTGGGGGGAAACATGAATAATAACTGAATGTAACCGGCTTGATTAGATCACTGCTGACTGCTGGTTCAGAGGTTTTCCCTCTCTCTCCCTCCCTCTCTCTCTCCCTCCCTCTCTCTCTCTCCCTCCATCTTTCTCCCTCCATCTCTCTCCCTCCATCTCTCTCTCTCCATCTCTCTCTCTCCATCTCTCTCTCTCCATCTCTCTCTCTCCATCTCTCTCTCTCCCATCTCTCTCCCTCCATCTCTCTCCCTCCATCTCTCTCCCTCCATCTCTCTCCCTCCATCTCTCTCCCTCCATCTCTCTCCCTCCATCTCTCTCCCTCCATCTCTCTCCCTCCATCTCTCTCTCTCCTTTCTCCCTCCCATCTCTCTCTCCATCTCTCTCTCCATCTCTCTCTCCCTCCATCTCTCTCTCTCCTTTCTCCCTCCCTCTCTCTCTCCCTCCATCTCTCCCTCCCTCTCTCTCCCTCCCTCTCTCTCTCCCTCCATCTCTCTCTCCCTCCATCTCTCTCTCTCCTTTCCTCTCTCCTTTCTCCCTCCATCTTTCTCCCTCCATCTCTCTCTCTCCTTTCTCCCTCCATCTCTCTCTCTCCTTTATCCCTCCCTCTCTCCCTCCATCTCTCTCCTTTCTCCCTCCATCTTTCTCCCTCCATCTCTCTCTCTCCTTTCTCCCTCCATCTCTCTCTCCTTTATCCCTCCCTCTCTCCCTCCATCTCTCTCCTTTCTCCCTCCATCTCTCTCTCCATCTCTCGCTCTCCTTTCTCCCTCCATCTCTCCCTCCATCTCTCTCCCTCCATCTCTCTCTCCTTTCTCCCTCCATCTCTCTCTCTCCTTTCTCTCTCGCTCCCAATATGCATTAACTTAATTCTCCTTTCGTAATGTACCTTCCTTCCTTCCAGAGTTACACATCCATTAGATCATTGATTCAGTCCAGTCTTGTTTTCTCTCTCTGAGCTTCGCTAATTCAAATCATTTGTCGGTGTCCTTCAAAAGAAGTCAAGTTGAGGAAGAAACTGCTGTTTTGTATTGGCCCACCGGCCCAGCCGCATGGCGCCGGAGTGTCCAGAACGGTCCCAAGCCGGCCAACCCGACCCACTTCTGAGGGCTGGTTACCAGACCTGGGTTCAAGTACTATTTGAAATAATTTCAAATATTTTAGCTGTGCTTGATTGTCCAGGCGCCATGGACCAAATAGAATAGTTTCTGAACTGGGAACCTGGTCTTTCTGACTCTCCAGGCTCAAAAAAAAGTTTTTGAACACACAGGTCCGCTGGCTTGCTGTTTCCTGTTTGAAATGTAATCCATAAATTAGGTGTCTCCCGGGCCCCAGGGTGTCTGCGCCGGGCCCCAGGGTGTCTGCGCCGGGCCCCAGGGTGTCTGCCGGGCCCCAGAGTGTCTGCGCCGGGCCCCAGGGTGTCTGCGCCGGGCCCCAGAGTGTCTGCGCCGGGCCCCAGGGTGTCTGCGCCGGGCCCCAGGGTGTCTGCGCCGGGCCCCAGGGTGTCTGCGCCGGGCCCCAGGGTGTCTGCGCCGGGCCCCAGGGTGTCTGCGCCGGGCCCCAGGGTGTCTGCGCCGGGCCCCAGGGTGTCTGCCGGGCCCCAGGGTGTCTGCGCCGGGCCCCAGGGTGTCTGCCGGGCCCCAGGGTGTCTGCCGGGCCCCAGGGTGTCTGCTTGCCGGTGCAGCTTGTGTAATATGACCAACCCACTACAAACAAATGATTAAAATCCAGACAAATATTTACACAAGAAGCAATCTAATATCACACAGTCAAACTCTCAGAATAAATAAAGGAATTCTGTTCTTCAACAGAAAGAGAAAGCACCATCACAAGGTCACAGAGCTAGAGACGTGGAGAGAGAGAGAGCTAGAGACGTGGAGAGAGAGAGAGAGCTAGAGACGTGGAGAGAGAGAGAGCTAGAGACGTGGAGAGAGAGAGCTAGAGACGGGGAGAGAGAGAGAGCTAGAGACGTGGAGAGGGAGAGCTAGAGACGTGGAGAGGGAGAGCTAGAGACGTGGAGAGAGAGAGCTAGAGACGTGGAGAGAGAGAGAGCTAGAGACGTGGAGAGAGGGAGAGCTAGAGACGTGGAGAGGGAGAGCTAGAGACGTGGAGAGAGCTAGAGACGTGGAGAGGGAGAGCTAGAGACGTGGAGAGAGAGAGAGCTAGAGACGTGGAGAGAGAGAGAGCTAGAGACGTGGAGAGAGAGAGCTAGAGACGGGAGAGGAGAGAGCTAGAGACGGGGGGAGAGAGAGAGCTAGAGACGGGGGAGAGAGAGAGCTAGAGAGGGGGGGAGAGAGAGAGCTAGAGACGGGGGAGAGAGAGAGAGCTAGAGACGGGGGAGAGAGAGAGCTAGAGACGGGGGAGAGAGAGAGCTAGAGACGGGGAGAGAGAGAGCTAGAGACGGGGAGAGAGAGAGAGCTAGAGACGGGGAGAGAGAGAGAGCTAGAGACGGGAGAGAGAGAGAGAGCTAGAGACGGGGAGAGAGAGAGAGCTAGAGACGGGGAGAGAGAGAGAGCTAGAGACGGGGAGAGAGAGAGAGCTAGAGACGGGGAGAGAGAGAGAGCTAGAGACGGGGAGAGAGAGAGAGCTAGAGACGGGGAGAGAGAGCTAGAGACGGGAGAGAGAGAGCTAGAGACGGGGGAGAGAGAGCTAGAGACGGGGAGAGAGAGAGAGCTAGAGACGGGGAGAGAGAGAGAGCTAGAGACGGGGAGAGAGAGCTAGAGACGGGGAGAGAGAGAGCTAGAGACGGGGAGAGAGAGAGAGAGAGAGCTAGAGACGGGGAGAGAGAGAGAGAGAGCTAGAGACGAGAGAGAGAGAGAGAGAGCTAGAGACGGGAGAGAGAGAGAGAGAGCTAGAGACGGGGAGAGAGAGAGAGCTAGAGACGGGGAGAGAGAGAGAGAGCTAGAGACGGGGAGAGAGAGAGAGAGAGCTAGAGACGGGGAGAGAGAGAGAGAGCTAGAGACGGGGAGAGAGAGAGAGAGAGAGCTAGAGACGGGGAGAGAGAGAGAGAGAGCTAGAGACGGGGAGAGAGAGAGAGAGAGCTAGAGACGGGGAGAGAGAGAGAGCTAGAGACGGGGAGAGAGAGAGAGCTAGAGACGGGGAGAGAGAGAGAGAGCTAGAGACGGGGAGAGAGAGAGAGAGCTAGAGACGGGGAGAGAGAGAGAGAGAGCTAGAGACGGGGAGAGAGAGAGAGAGAGAGCTAGAGACGGGGAGAGAGAGAGAGAGAGCTAGAGACGGGGAGAGAGAGAGAGCTAGAGACGGGGAGAGAGAGAGAGAGAGCTAGAGACGGGGAGAGAGAGAGAGAGAGCTAGAGACGGGGAGAGAGAGAGAGAGAGCTAGAGACGGGGAGAGAGAGAGAGAGAGCTAGAGACGGGGAGAGAGAGAGAGAGAGCTAGAGACGTGGAGAGAGAGAGGGCTAGAGACGTGGAGAGAGAGAGAGCTAGAGACGTGGAGAGAGAGAGAGCTAGAGACGTGGAGAGAGAGAGAGCTAGAGACGTGGAGAGAGAGAGAGCTAGAGACGTGGAGAGGGGGAGTTGTAATTTCCCCCCACTCCGTTTCTAATGGACTCAGAATGAACAGGGAGTTGTTGGTGAGGCGAGGGTTAATTTTCCTCCACTCCGTTTCTAATGGACTCAGAATGAACAGGGAGTTGTTGGTGAGGCGAGGGTTAATTTCCCCCCACTCGGTTTCTAATGGACTCAGAATGAACAGGGAGTTGTTGGTGAGGCGAGGGTTAATTTCCCTCCACTCCGTTTCTAATGGACTCAGAATGAACAGGGAGTTGTTGGTGAGGCGAGGGTTAATTTCCCCCCACTCGGTTTCTAATGGACTCAGAATGAACATGGAGTTGTTGGTGAGGCGAGGGTTAATTTCCCCCCACTCCGTTTCTAATGGACTCAGAATGAACATGGAGTTGTTGGTGAGGCGAGGGTTAATTTCCCCCCACTCGGTTTCTAATGGACTCAGAATGAACATGGAGTTGTTGGGGAGGCGAGGGTTAATTTCCCCCACTCCGTTTCTAATGGACTCAGAAGGAACAGGGAGTTGTTGGGGAGGCGAGGGTTAATTTCCCCCCCGTTTCTAATGGACTCAGAATGAACAGGGAGTTGTTGGTGAGGCGAGGGTTAATTTCCCCCCACTCGGTTTCTAATGGACTCAGAATGAACAGGGAGTTGTTGGTGAGGCGAGGGTTAATTTCCCCCCGTTTCTAATGGACTCAGAAGGAACAGGGAGTTGTTGGGGAGGCGAGAGTTAATTTCCCCCCGTTTCTAATGGACTCAGAAGGAACAGGGAGTTGTTGGTGAGGCGAGGGTTAATTTCCCCCCGTTTCTAATAGACTCAGAAGGAACAGGGAGTTGTTGGGGAGGCGAGGGTTAATTTCCCCCCCGTTTCTAATGGACTCAGAAGGAACAGGGAGTTGTTGGTGAGGCGAGGGTTAATTTCCCCCCGTTTCTAATGGACTCAGAAGGAACGGAGTTGTTGGGGAGGCGAGGGTTAATTTCCCCCCCGTTTCTAATGGACTCAAAGGAACAGGGAGTTGTTGGTGAGGCGAGGGTTAATTTCCCCCCGTTTCTAATGGACTCAGTGGCTCCTCTCACCTGTTCTCTTCTGTTCCACCTGGTTCCTCTGATTGGCTGTAATTAATCTTAGTTAAGCACGGCTGCCACCCTGTCTGCTGCAGGGGTGCTGAGACACACACACACGGACACACACACACACGGACACACACACACGGACACACACACACGGACACACACACACGGACACACACACACGGACACACACACACGGACACACACACACACGGACACACACGGACACACACACACACGGACACACACACACACACACACGGACACACACACACACACGGGGACACACGGACACACACACACACGGGGACACACGGACACACACACACACGGACACGGACACACACGGACACACACACACACACACGGACACACACACATGCGGACACACACACACACACACGGAAAGACACACACACACACACACACAGATACGGAAACACACAGGGGTCTGACTCAACTACTGTTGACCAGGACCTCTAGGAAAACCCACAGGGGCCTGACTCAAAGCGAGTGCCCGGTCTAGGGAATACTGTGTCATTTGGTATATGACCATAGAGGGACTGACAACATTTAGTATGAATAATACCGAAAGCAGTGGGCTGTGACTTGGTCTCAGCCCCTGGTCTCAGCCCCCTGGTCTCAGCCCCCTGGTCTCAGCCCCCTGGTCTCAGCCCCCTGGTCTCAGCCCCCTGGTCTCAGCCCCCTGGTCTCAGCCCCCTGGTCTCAGCCCCCTGGTCTCAGCCCCCTGGTCTCATCCCCTGGCCTCATCCCCCTGGTCTCAGCCCCCTGGTCTCAGCCCCCTGGCCTCATCCCCCTGGTCTCAGCCCCCTGGTCTCAGCCCCCTGGTCTCAGCCCCCTGGTCTCAGCCCCCTTGTCTCAGCCCCCTGGTCTCAGCCCCCTGGTCTCAGCCCCCTGGTCTCAGCCCCTGGTCTCAGCCCCCTGGTCTCAGCCCCTGGCCTCATCCCCTGACCTCATCCCCTGGCCTCATCAGAGAGAGAGAGAGAGATACACCCCCTGTATATAGCCTCGTTATTGTAATGTAGATAAAAATAAAAACGTTTAGTTTATTTAGTAAATATTTATTTTTAACTCTATTTCTTGAACTGCGTTGTTGGATAATAAGGGCTTGTCAACATGTCAACATGTCACGGTAACACCTGTCACACGTGACAAATATAAATAAATTAGATTTTGGTTTGAGAATGTAGCTGTGCTGTTGTCAATAGTCGTACGGAGAGAGATGAGCATCTAGAAGGTTGGACCGTTTTTATGAGGAAATGCGTAATGATGTAAATTATTCCTCTGTTTCTCTGCTCGTCTTTAGACTCAGTCGTCTGTCGAAACCACCTTTCCCTTTGAATCTTTTCACTTGAATGAGAATCACATAGCGTGTAACTACCTCCTCCCAGGCTTCATTATAGAGCACGGGCTTTTAAAGGAGCCATTACCCATAGTCCTCTCTGTTCTCCCACGGAATGTTATGGAAGACACTTCCGTCATCACTCCCACTTAAACCTCATCTCTCTCCGTGGGGGGTCTGAACAGACCATTCACCTCCTCCATACGCACTTAAACCTCATCTCTCTCCGTGGGGGGGGGGGGGGGTCTGAACAGACCATTCACCTGCTCCATACGTACGGTACGGTGAGGTTCTGAACAGACCATTCACCTGCTCCATACGGTACGATGAGGTTCTGAACAGACCATTCACCTGCTCCATACGGTACGATGAGGTTCTGAACAGACCATTCACCTGCTCCATACGGTACGGTGAGGATCTGAACAGACCATTCACCTGCTCCATACGTACGGTACGATGAGGATCTGAACAGACCATTCACCTGCTCCATACGTACGGTACGATGAGGATCTGAACAGACCATTCACCTGCTCCATACGTACGGTACGATGAGGATCTGAACAGACCATTCACCTGCTCCATACGTACGGTACGATGAGGATCTGAACAGACCATTCACCTGCTCCATACGTACGGTACGATGAGGATCTGAACAGACCATTCACCTGCTCCATACGTACGGTACGATGAGGTTCTGAACAGACCATTCACCTGCTCCATACGGTACGATGAGGATCTGAACAGACCATTCACCTGCTCCATACGTACGGTACGATGAGGATCTGAACAGACCATTCACCTGCTCCATACGTACGGTACGGTGAGGATCTGAACAGACCATTCACCTGCTCCATACGTACGGTACGGTGAGGATCTGAACAGACCATTCACCTGCTCCATACGTACGGTACGGTGAGGATCTGAACAGACCATTCACCTGCTCCATACGGTACGGTGAGGATCTGAACAGACCATTCACCTGCTCCATACGTACGGTACGATGAGGATCTGAACAGACCATTCACCTGCTCCATACGTACGGTACGGTGAGGATCTGAACAGACCATTCACCTGCTCCATACGTACGGTGAGGATCTGAACAGACCATTCACCTCCTCCATACGTACGGTACGATGAGGATCTGAACAGACCATTCACCTGCTCCATACGTACGGTACGGTGAGGATCTGAACAGACCATTCACCTGCTCCATACGTACGGTACGATGAGGATCTGAACAGACCATTCACCTGCTCTATACGGTACGATGAGGATCTGAACAGACCATTCACCTGCTCCATACGTACGGTACGATGAGGTTCTGAACAGACCATTCACCTGCTCCATACGGTACGATGAGGATCTGAACAGACCATTCACCTGCTCCATACGGTACGATGAGGATCTGAACAGACCATTCACCTGCTCCATACGGTACGATGAGGTTCTGAACAGACCATTCACCTGCTCCATACGGTACGGTACGGTGAGGATCTGAACAGACCATTCACCTCCTCCATACGTACGGTACGATGAGGATCTGAACAGACCATTCACCTGCTCCATACGTACGGTACGGTGAGGATCTGAACAGACCATTCACCTGCTCCATACGTACGGTACGATGAGGATCTGAACAGACCATTCACCTGCTCTATACGGTACGATGAGGATCTGAACAGACCATTCACCTGCTCCATACGTACGGTACGATGATCTGAACAGACCATTCACCTGCTCCATACGGTACGATGAGGATCTGAACAGACCATTCACCTGCTCCATACGTACGGTACGGTGAGGTTCTGAACAGACCATTCACCTCCTCCATACGTACGGTACGGTGAGGTTCTGAACAGACCATTCACCTCCTCCATACGTACGGTACGATGAGGATCTGAACAGACCATTCACCTGCTCCATACGTACGGTACGATGAGGATCTGAACAGACCATTCACCTGCTCCATACGTACGGTACGGTGAGGTTCTGAACAGACCATTCACCTCCTCCATACGTACGGTACGGTGAGGATCTGAACAGACCATTCACCTGCTCCATACGTACGGTACGATGAGGATCTGAACAGACCATTCACCTGCTCCATACGATGAGGATCTGAACAGACCAACAGTCTTAACCTCTTGCTTCTACTCGGGACGCTTGCGTCCCAACCTAGAGCTCTGGAAATGCAAATGCGCTACGCTAAATGCTAATAGTATTAGTTAAAACTCAAAAGTTCATTAAAATACACATGCAGGGTATCGAATTAAAGCTACACTCGTTGTGAATCCAGGCAACAAGTCAGATTTTTAAAATGCTTTTCGGCGAAAGCATAAGAAGCTATTATCTGATAGCATGTAACACCCCAAAAGACCCACAGGGGACGTAAACAAAATAATTAGCATTTCGGCGTTACACAAACCGTACAATAAAATAGAAAACATTCATTACCTTTCACCATCCTCTTTGTTGGCACTCCTAGATGTCCCATAAACACTATTTGGGTCTTTATTTCGATTAAATCGGTCCATATAAAGCCTAGATATCGTTATATGTAGACTGTGTGATAAACGAAAAAAACATCGTTTCAAAACGTAACGTCATTTTTTAAAATTCAAAAAGTCGACGATAAACTTTCACAAAACACTTCGAAATACGTTTGTAATGCAACTTTAGGAATTAGTAAACGTTAATAAGCGATAAAATTCATCAGGAGGCGATGTAAAGATCATTAGCTGTCCGTCTGGAAAATGTCCGGCTAGAAACTCAACGAAAATATCCGGTCCTAGACCTAAGGAGATACGGTGCCCTGCATGTGTTTGACCAAGAAAAAACTCGAAGGGAAATGACAAGACTCTAGACACCGTGTGGAAGCTGTAGGTACTGCAACCTCAGTCAATTAATTGTGGTTCACCTTTATCAATGGGTTCAAGTAGCGCATGGATATATTTTCCCATTTTCAGTGATCAGTTTTTCCTGTGCTTTTCGATGTAAATGCCGTTCTGGTAAAGCCACAGCAGTGATTTAACCAGTTTTATAAACGTCTGAGTGTTTTCTATCCACACAGACTAAGCAAATGCATATACTATATTCCTGGCATGAGTAGCAGGGCGCTGAAATGTTGCGCGATTTTTAACAGAATGTTCAAAAAAGTAGAGGGTAGGAGGAAGAGGTTAACAATCAGTTGTGTTTTTAAATACCCCCCCAGATCACATGATCAAGGTGTCTCATTCATATGCAGGGGAGGAACCGTAGGGACATAGAAGTGTGGGGGGGTGTAGGAGGCCCTTGCTTTTGGGCCCTTGCAGACAGACACACAACACAATCACCCAAAGCAGATGGGATATCAACAGCGAACTCATTCCCCTTCTCCCCCGACTGACTGACTGATAGCAGAACCAACTGGTCTAAAGAAATGACTGAAGAATCGTTCATCTGCGCCCCAAATGGCAGACTATTCCCCCCCCCTCTTTTTTATAGTGGTACTACTTTTGTTTAAAACTAGTGCGCTATAGAGGGAATAGGGCTCTGGTCTAAAGTAGTGTACTATATAGGGAATATGGTCCTGGTCTAAAGTAGTGCACTATATAGGGAATAGGGCCCTGGTCTAAAGTAGTGCACTATATAGGGTATAGGGCCCTGGTCTAAAGTAGTGCACTACATAGGGAATAGGGCTCTAGTCTATAGTAGTGCACTATATAGGGAATAGGGTCCTGGTCTAAAGTAGTGCACTATATAGGGAATAGGGCCCTGGTCTAAGTAGTGCACTATATAGGGAATAGGGTGTTGTTTTGGGGACGTGTGCTAGGAGAGGAGAGGTGAATGTGGCTGGGTCACATCGTCTCCGTGATTTATATAATAGAATTGGCTTTTCTCTGGGATAAGGAAGCTTCTAGACCACATATTATCTCTCTGGTTGGATCGGTGTGTGTGTGTGTGTGTGTGTGTGTGTGTGTGTGTGTGTGTGTGTGTGTGTGTGTGTGTGTGTGTGTGGTATTATGGTTCAGAGATGTGCAGTACGAGGATCATTTCAAGGCGGAAACAGAGAGGAAAAACAGACCGGACTCTGAGCTTCAGCTAGAGTGACGGTCCTTGACCTGCACCCTATTCCCTATATAGTACACTACTGTTAACACTAGCCCCGTGGACGGAATAGGGGACGATTTGGAACGCTTCTCGTACACTACTGTTAACACTAGCCCCGTGGACGGAATAGGGGATGATTTGGAACGTGTCTCGTACACTACTGTTAACACTAGCCCCGTGGACGGAATAGGGGACGATTTGGAACGTTGATATTTGACTCACTTCATACTTGGATTTTTCTCTCACCGATTCTCTTCCAGAAACACCAGTCGTTGTGACCTACTTACCAAACGGGAGAGAAATCTACATTAAGATGTATTGGAGAGGAGAGCTACAGTTAGTTTATAAACATGTTTATTTGTTCTGAAAGGGTGTTTGAGTCCAGAAGTACGAGTCTGCCTGATGAATAATGTTTATAAAAGACTGTAGACTGTGTTCCACTAGCGTACACAACCTGTTAGTGTACACAGCCTGATGTTAGCGTACACAACCTGTTAGTGTACACAGCCTGATGTTAGCGTACACAACCTGTTAGCGTACACAGCCTGATGTTAGCGTACACAGCCTGATGTTAGCGTACACAGCCTGATGTTAGCGTACACAGCCTGATGTTAGCGTACACAACCTGATGTTAGCGTACACAGCCTGATGTTAGGGTACACAACTTGATGTCAGCAACCTGATGTTAGCGTACACAGCCTGATGTCAACAACCTGATGTTAGCGTACACAGCCTGATGTTAACAACCTGATGTTAGCGTACACAACCTGATGTTAGCGTACACAGCCTGATGTTAGCGTACACAACCTGATGTTAGCGTACACAGCCTGATGTTAGCGTACACAACCTGATGTTAGCGTACACAACCTGATGTTAGCGTACACAGCCTGATGTTAGCGTACACAACCTGATGTTAGCGTACACAGCCTGATGTTAGCGTACACAGCCTGATGTTAGCGTACACAACCTGATGTTAGCGTACACAACCTGATGTTAGCGTACACAACCTGATGTTAGCGTACACAACCTGATGTTAGCGTACACAACCTGATGTTAGCGTACACAACCTGATGTTAGCGTACACAACCTGATGTTAGCGTACACAACCTGTTAGCGTACACAGCCTGATGTTAGCGTACACAGCCTGATGTTAGCGTACACAGCCTGATGTTAGCGTACACAACTTGATGTTAGCGTACACAGCCTGATGTTAGCGTACACAGCCTGATGTTAGCGTACACAGCCTGATGTTAGCGTACACAGCCTGATGTTAGCGTACACAGCCTGATGTTAGGGTACACAACTTGATGTCAGCAACCTGATGTTAGCGTACACAGCCTGATGTTAGCGTACACAGCCTGATGTTAGCGTACACAGCCTGATGTTAGCGTACACAGCCTGATGTTAGCGTACACAGCCTGATGTTAGCGTACACAGCCTGATGTTAGCGTACACAGCCTGATGTTAGCGTACACAGCCTGATGTTAGCGTACACAGCCTGATGTTAGCGTACACAGCCTGATGTTAGCGTACACAGCCTGATGTTAGGGTACACAGCCTGATGTTAGCGTACACAGCCTGATGTTAGCGTACACAGCCTGATGTTAGCGTACACAGCCTGATGTTAGCGTACACAGCCTGATGTTAGCGTACACAGCCTGATGTTAGCGTACACAGCCTGATGTTAGCGTACACAGCCTGATGTTAGCGTGCACAGCCTGATGTTAGCATGCACAGCCTGATGTTAGTGTCCTCCCTGGTATTTAACCAGGTTCTGTCTGTAGGGCTGAGAGGTCCTCCCTGGTATTTAACCAGGTTCTGTCTGTAGGGCTGAGAGGTCCTCCCTGGTATTTAACCAGGTTCTGTCTGTAGGGCTGAGAGGTCCTCCCTGGTATTTAACCAGGTTCTGTCTGTAGGGCTGAGAGGTCCTCCCTGGTATTTAACCAGGTTCTGTCTCAGGCTTTGGGTCCCTAGTTTCACTGCTGTACTTGTTGAACTCAGTCTGGCTTGTTCAACTTGTTGAACTCAGTCTGGCTGGCTGCTTTGTCTGCCTCAACAATGGCCTGGTTCTGCGTGACGGAGGCTAGCGTGGGGTGGGCGCCAAGGCCAGCACCTCTTCTAAATGTGTTCTATCATCTGTCCCATAGTCTGCTTTAAGCCTGTAGTCATGGGTTCTCAACATACATCTAGCTCTCTCTCCTGCTCATCTTCCTCCTCCTTCCTTCTCTTGTCTCCCTCATGTAACCTAGCTCCCTCTCCTCTTCCTCCTTCCTCTCTTGTCTCCCTCATGTAACCTAGCTCCCTCTCCTCTTCCTCCTTCCCTCTCTTGTCTCCCTCATGTAGCCTAGCTCTCTCTCCTCTTCCTCCTTCCCTCTCTTGTCTCCCTCCTCCTTCCCTCTCGTGTCCGCTGCTCATCTTCCTCCTCATCCTTCCCTCTCTTGTCTCCTGCTCTTCATCCTCCTCCTCCTTCCTTCTCTTGTCTCCCTCGTGTAACCTAGCTCTCTCTCCTCTCCCTCCTCCTTCCCTCTCTTGTATCCTGCTCCTCATCCTCCCCCTCCTTCCCTCTCTTGTCTCCCTCTTCCTCCTTATTCCACTCCTCCCCCTCCTCCCTCTTCTTGTCTCTCTCCTCCATCTATTTATTTTTCTCCAGTCCTCCTTCCGTCAGTTTAACTGTTGCTAAGGCCAGAGCAGCCAGTCACTGAATCCCCAGTCCTCCTCCCATCAGTTTAACTGTTGCTAAGGCCAGAGCAGCCAGTCACTGAATCCCCAGTCCTCCTTCCGTCAGTTGAACTGTTGCTAAGGCCAGAGCAGCCAGTCCTCCTCCCATCAGTTTAACTGTTGCTAAGGCCAGAGCAGACAGTCACTGAATCCCCAGTCCTCCTCCCATCAGTTTAACTGTTGCTAAGGCCAGAGCAGACAGTCACTGAATCCCCAGTCCTCCTCCCATCAGTTTAACTGTTGCTAAGCTCCTTTCAGGGTGTCCAGTATGTAGACAGCCTAATCAAAATATATTCTTCAAGATCAAGTTATTCTCTCAGAAGGTCTTATCGTTAAGGGAGGAGGGTTGATATGTCTCTGTGTAGCTCACGTTCTCTCAGAAGATCTTATCGTCCAAGGGAGGAGGATTGATATGTCTCTGTGTAGCTCACGTTCTCTCAGAAGGTCTTTATCGTCCAAGGGAGGAGGGTTGATATGTCTCTGTGTAGCTCACGTTCTCTCAGGTCTTATCGTCCAAGGGAGGAGTGTTGATATGTCTCTGTGTCGCTCACGTTCTCTCAGAAGGTCTTTATCGTCCAAGGGAGGAGGGTTGATATGTCTCTGTTCTCTCAGAAGGTCTTATCGTCCAAGGGAGGAGGGTTGATATGTCTCTGTGTCGCTCACGTTCTCTCAGAAGGTCTTATCGTCCAAGTGAGGAGGGTTGATATGTCTCTGTGTAGCTCACGTTCTCTCAGAAGGTCTTATCGTTAAGGGAGGAGGGTTGATATGTCTCTGTGTCGCTCACGTTCTCTCAGAAGGTCTTATCGTCCAAGGGAGGAGGGTTGATATGTCTCTGTGTCGCTCACGTTCTCTCAGGTCGATATGTCTCTGTTCTCTCAGAAGGTCTTATCGTTAAGGGAGGAGGGTTGATATGTCTCTGTTCTCTCAGAAGGTCTTATCGTCCAAGGGAGGAGGGTTGATATGTCTCTGTGTCGCTCACGTTCTCTCAGAAGGTCTTATCGTCCAAGGGAGGAGGGTTGATATGTCTCTGTGTCACTCACGTTCTCTCAGAAGGTCTTATCGTCCAAGGGAGGAGGGTTGATATGTCTCTGTGTCGCTCACGTTCTCTCAGAAGGTCTTATCGTTAAGGGAGGAGGGTTGATATGTCTCTGTGTCGCTCACGTTCTCTCAGAAGGTCTTATCGTCCAAGGGAGGAGGGTTGATATGTCTCTGTGTCGCTCACGTTCTCTCAGAAGGTCTTATCGTCCAAGGGAGGAGGATTGATATGTCTCTGTGTAGCTCACGTTCTCTCAAAGGTCTTATCGTCCAAGGGAGGAGGGTTGATATGTCTCTGTGTAGCTCACGTTCTCTCAAAGGTCTTATCGTCCAAGGGAGGAGGGTTGATATGTCTCTGTGTAGCTCACGTTCTCTCAGAAGGTCTTATCGTCCAAGGGAGGAGGGTTGATATGTCTCTGTGTAGCTCACGTTCTCTCAGAAGGTCTTATCGTCCAAGGGAGGAGGGTTGATATGTCTCTGTGTCGCTCACGTTCTCTCAGAAGGTCTTATCGTCCAAGGGAGGAGGGTTGATATGTCTCTGAGGGGGGCTGGTTGGGGGATGGATGTTCTGAGGGGGCTGGTTGGGGGATGGATGTTCTGAGGAGGGGGCTGGTTGGGGATAGATGTTCTGAGGAGTGGGACCGGTTGGGGGACTGGTTGGGGATAGATGTTCTGAGTGGGGTGGACTGGTTGAGGGATGGATGTTCTGAGGGGGGCTGGTTGGGGGATGTTCTGGGGGGGGATGGATGTTCTGAAGGGGGAGGGGCTTGTTGGGGATGTTCTGAGGAGGGGGGACTGGTTGGGGGTCCAGAATGAGTGTTTGGGGATAAGTAAGGGGGTTGGAGGCCACAGCTGGCCAATGAGACACGGATGAAATTTCTCTCTCTTTCTCTCTCTCTCTCTCTCTCTCTCTCTCTCTGTCTCTCTGTCTCTCTCTGTGCCCTGTGATTGACTGGGATGGTACACACACAAACAGTCACACTCGGAGTGATGTGTAAATGTGCTGTCTGTCCTCGTTAACCTCCCGGTGCTGTCTGTCTCCGGTCTTCCTCTACTCTATTCTGTCTGTCAGTGGGAGGCCAGGGAGGAATATGGCTGATTCCCCAGCAGAGAGGGAGATGGTTGATTCAGTCTGCTGTCATGTATTTATAACCTACCTGATGAATGGAAAAAGTAAAAATGTCTCCTCCTCCCTCTGCCTGTCCTGTCTCCTCCTTCCTTCCTTCCTTCCCTCCCCTTTCCACCTCCCCTTCTCCTCCCCCACCCTCTCTCCTCCCCCTATCCCCACCTCTCCTTCTCCCCCCACCCCTCTCTCCTCCCCTATCCCCACCTCCCCTTCTCCTCCCCCACCCTCTCTCCTCCCCCCCTATCCCTACCTCTCCTTCTCCTCCCCACCCTCTCCCCTCCCCCTATCCCCACCTCCCCTTCTCCTCCCCCACCCCTCTCTCCTCCCCCTATCCCTACCTCTCCTTCTCCTCCCCCCCCACCCTCTCTCCCCCCTATCCCCACCTCTCCTTCTCCCCCCACCCTCTCTCCTCCCCTATCCCCACCTCCCTTCTCCTCCCCCACCCTCTCTCCTTCCCCTCCCCCACCTCCCCTTCTCCCCCATCCACCCCCCACACTCTCTCTCCCCCTCTCCTTCTCCCACCCCCCCCACACTCTCTCCCCTCCCCCCCTCTCCACCTCTCCTTCTCCCACCCCCCCACCCCCCCCCCTCTCCTCCCCCTATCCCCACCTCCCCTTCTCCTCCCCCACCCTCTCTCCTCCCCCTATCCCCACCTTCTCCTCCTCCCCTATCCCCACCTCTCTCCTCCCCCCATCCCCACCTCTCCTTCTCCCCCATCCCCACCTCTCCTTCTCCCCCCTCTACTTCTCCTTCTCCCCCCCAACCTCTCTCCCCCCCCCCCCCCCCCCCACACTCTCTCCCCTCCCCCACACTCTCTCCCCCCCACCCTCTCCCCCTCTCTCCACCTCTAGTCCAGTATCAGATGGAGATGATGCGGTCTCCGTCATGTCAACATTGACCATCTTCATGGGGCTGGTACCAATCAACCTATTATGGATCATTTGTCAGCCGGGCCCTGCTGGACTCTCAGTTCAGTTACCAGCACGCCATCGAGGAGTCTGTCGTGCTCATCTACGGTAAGTCATCCGTCTGAGACGCGCACACACACACACCACACCACACCACACACACATCTGACAAGGCTGCTACGGTGTGAGCCATGCTCACCTACAGTAAGTGGAGATTGGATGGAAACTAAAGTTATATAGCTGACACACACCTTACAAATCCACCCTGACACGATACTACTGTCTCTGCTGTTAAGGTGCTGCTAGGTGGTAGTGATACTACTGTCTCTGCTGTTAAGGTGCTGCTAGGTGGTAGTGATACTACTGTCTCTGCTGTTAAGGTGCTGCTAGGTGGTAGTGATGTCTCTGCTGTTAAGGTGCTGCTAGGTGGTAGTGATACTACTGTCTCTGCTGTTAAGGTGCTGCTAGGTGGTAGTGATACTACTGTCTCTGCTGTTAAGGTGCTGCTAGGTGGTAGTGATACTACTGTCTCTGCTGTTAAGGTTCTGCTAGGTGGTAGTGATACTACTGTCTCTGCTGTTAAGGTGCTGCTAGGTGGTAGTGATACTACTGTCTCTGCTGTTAAGGTGCTGCTAGGTGGTAGTGATACTACTGTCTCTGCTGTTAAGGTGCTGCTAGGTGGTAGTGATACTACTGTCTCTGCTGTTAAGGTGCTGCTAGGTGGTAGTGATACTACTGTCTCTGCTGTTAAGGTGCTGCTAGGTGGTAGTGATACTACTGTCTCTGCTGTTAAGGTGCTGCTAGGTGGTAGTGATACTACTGTCTCTGCTGTTAAGGTGCTGCTAGGTGGTAGTGATACTACTGTCTCTGCTGTTAAGGTGCTGCTAGGTGGTAGTGATACTACTGTCTCTGCTGTTAAGGTGCTGCTAGGTGGTAGTGATACTACTGTCTCTGCTGTTAAGGTTCTGCTAGGTGGTAGTGATACTACTGTCTCTGCTGTTAAGGTGCTGCTAGGTGGTAGTGATACTACTGTCTCTGCTGTTAAGGTGCTGCTAGGTGGTAGTGATACTACTGTCTCTGCTGTTAAGGTGCTGCTAGGTGGTAGTGATACTACTGTCTCTGCTGTTAAGGTGCTGCTAGGTGGTAGTGATACTACGGTCTCTGCTGTTAAGGTGCTGCTAGGTGGTAGTGATACTACTGTCTCTGCTGTTAAGGTTCTGCTAGGTGGTAGTGATGCTACTGTCTCTGCTGTTAAGGTGCTGTTAGGTGGTAGTGATACTACTGTCTCTGCTGTTAAGGTGCTGCTAGGTGGTAGTGATACTACTGTCTCTGCTGTTAAGGTGCTGCTAGGTGGTAGTCCTGCTACTGTCTCTGCTGTTAAGGTGCTGCTAGGTGGTAGTCATGCTACTGTCTCTGCTGTTAAGGTGCTGCTAGGTGGTAGTCATGCTACTGTCTCTGCTGTTAAGGTGCTGCTAGGTGGTAGTGATGCTACTGTCTCTGCTGTTAAGGTGCTGCTAGGTGGTAGTGATGCTACGGTCTCTGCTGTTAAGGTGCTGCTAGGTGGTAGTCATGCTACTGTCTCTGCTGTTAAGGTGCTGCTAGGTGGTAGTGATGCTACTGTCTCTGCTGTTAAGGTGCTGCTAGGTGGTAGTGATGCTACGGTCTCTGCTGTTAAGGTGCTGCTAGGTGGTAGTCCTGCTACTGTCTCTGCTGTTAAGGTGCTGCTAGGTGGTAGTGATGCTACTGTCTCTGCTGTTAAGGTGCTGCTAGGTGGTAGTGATACTACTGTCTCTGCTGTTAAGGTGCTGCTAGGTGGTAGTGATACTACTGTCTCTGCTGTTAAGGTTCTGCTAGGTGGTAGTGATACTACTGTCTCTGCTGTTAAGGTGCTGCTAGGTGGTAGTGATACTACTGTCTCTGCTGTTAAGGTGCTGCTAGGTGGTAGTGATACTACTGTCTCTGCTGTTAAGGTGCTGCTAGGTGGTAGTGATACTACTGTCTCTGCTGTTAAGGTGCTGCTAGGTGGTAGTCATGCTACTGTCTCTGCTGTTAAGGTGCTGCTAGGTGGTAGTGATACTACTGTCTCTGCTGTTAAGGTGCTGCTAGGTGGTAGTGCTGCTAGGTGGTAGTCTGAGGCTAGTAGTGAGAAGATAAAACACCCTTTTGCACATGAAGGTAGTTGATGTTCTATGTTGGGTGACAACAGGGATGACAGATCTAACCCGGCGCTGACAGGAGCTGGACGCAACCGCTGTAGATGGAGAACAGAACATTCATTTAGTTTGTTTTGTAATAAATGTGTGTGGATGTTTTAATGATGAGAACAGAGAGAGACGTGTCCAGATGATGTCCTCTCTAAACAGGGTCAGGGTTTAGTAATATGCTCAAGCTTTCATTGATACAAAAACCCAACTTTTAGACTGAACTTTTTTTTGACAGGGTTTTCTCAGCCCTGGGGGCGGCAGGGGTAGCCTAGTGGTTAGAGCGTTGGACTAGTAACCGGAAGGTTGCAAGTTCAAATCCCCTGAGCTGACAAGGTACAAATCTGTCATTCTGCCCCTGAACAAGGCAGTTAACCCACTGTTCCTAGGCCGTCATTGAAAATAAGAATGTGTTCTTAACTGACTTGCCTGGTTAACTAAAGATAAAGTAAAAGTGTAATGTCACCTAAAAGTGCCTTCTGAAGGTTTTCACACCCCCTTTTTTTTTAACCTTTTTCACATTTTGTTGTTACAAAGTCAGATTTAAAATGTATTTAATTGTATTTCTGGTGTCAATGATCCTCATGAAATATTTCTGTCAGATCGGGGAGATCGATCACCCCAGTGTAATGTACAACAATACATTACATGATTTCCACTGTCTCTATAGCCAAGATGGTGGAACAAACTCCCTCACGACGCCAGGACAGCGGAGTCAATCACCACCTTCCGGAGACACCTGAAACCCCACCTCTTTAAGGAATACCTAGGATAGGATAAAGTAATCCCTCTCACCCCCCTTAAAAGATTTAGATGCACTACTGTTCCACTGGAGGTCATAAGGTGAATGCACCAATTTGTAAGTCACTCTGGATAAGAGCGTCTGCTAAATGACTTAAATGTAAATGTAAATGTAAGATCTAGTCTGATTTTCAGAACAAACTGTCTCTATAGCCAAGATCTAGTCTGATTTTCAGAATAAACTGTGTCTCTATAGCCAAGATCTAGTCTGGATTTTCAGAACAAACTGTCTCTATAGCCAAGATCTAGTCTGGATTTTCAGAACAAACTGTCTCTATAGCCAAGATCTAGTCTGGATTTTCAGAACAAACTGTCTCTATAGCCAAGATCTAGTCTGATTTTCAGAATAAACTGTGTCTCTATAGCCAAGATCTAGTCTGGATTTTCAGAATAAACTGTCTCTATAGCCAAGATCTAGTCTGGATTTTCAGAACACACTGTCTCTATAGCCAAGATCTAGTCTGGATTTTCAGAACAAACTGTCTCTATAGCCAAGATCTAGTCTGGATTTTCAGAACAAACTGTCTCTATAGCCAAGATCTAGTCTGATTTTCAGAATAAACTGTGTCTCTATAGCCAAGATCTAGTCTGGATTTTCAGAACAAACTGTCTCTATAGCCAAGATCTAGTCTGGATTTTCAGAACAAACTGTCTCTATAGCCAAGATCTAGTCTGGATTTTCAGAACAAACTGTCTCTATAGCCAAGATCTAGTCTGATTTTCAGAATAAACTGTGTCTCTATAGCCAAGATCTAGTCTGATTTTCAGAACACACTGTCTCTATAGCCAAGATCTAGTCTGGATTTTCAGAACACACTGTCTCTATAGCCAAGATCTAGTCTGATTTTCAGAACAAACTGTCTCTATAGCCAAGATCTAGTCTGGATTTTCAGAACAAACTGTCTCTATAGCCAAGATCTAGTCTGGATTTTCAGAACAAACTGTCTCTATAGCCAAGATCTAGTCTGGATTTTCAGAACAAACTGTCTCTATAGCCAAGATCTAGTCTGGATTTTCAGAATAAACTGTCTCTATAGCCAAGATCTAGTCTGATTTTCAGAACAAACTGTCTCTATAGCCAAGATCTAGTCTGATTTTCAGAACAAACTGTCTCTATAGCCAAGATCTAGTCTGATTTTCAGAATAAACTGTCTCTATAGCCAAGATCTAGTCTGGATTTTCAGAACAAACTGTCTCTATAGCCAAGATCTAGTCTGGATTTTCAGAACAAACTGTCTCTATAGCCAAGATCTAGTCTGATTTTCAGAACAAACTGTCTCTATAGCCAAGATCTAGTCTGATTTTCAGAACAAACTGTCTCTATAGCCAAGATCTAGTCTGGATTTTCAGAACAAACTGTCTCTATAGCCAAGATCTAGTCTGGATTTTCAGAACACACTGTCTCTATAGCCAAGATCTAGTCTGATTTTCAGAACAAACTGTCTCTATAGCCAAGATCTAGTCTGATTTTCAGAATAAACTGTCTCTATAGCCAAGATCTAGTCTGGATTTTCAGAACAAACTGTCTCTATAGCCAAGATCTAGTCTGGATTTTCAGAACACACTGTCTCTATAGCCAAGATCTAGTCTGGATTTTCAGAATAAACTGTGTCTCTATAGCCAAGATCTAGTCTGGATTTTCAGAACAAACTGTCTCTATAGCCAAGATCTAGTCTGATTTTCAGAACAAACTGTCTCTATAGCCAAGATCTAGTCTGATTTTCAGAACAAACTGTCTCTATAGCCAAGATCTAGTCTGGATTTTCAGAACAAACTGTCTCTATAGCCAAGATCTAGTCTGGATTTTCAGAATAAACTGTGTCTCTATAGCCAAGATCTAGTCTGATTTTCAGAACAAACTGTCTCTATAGCCAAGATCTAGTCTGGATTTTCAGAACAAACTGTCTCTATAGCCAAGATCTAGTCTGGATTTTCAGAACAAACTGTCTCTATAGCCAAGATCTAGTCTGGATTTTCAGAATAAACTGTCTCTATAGCCAAGATCTAGTCTGATTTTCAGAATAAACTGTCTCTATAGCCAAGATCTAGTCTGATTTTCAGAACAAACTGTCTCTATAGCCAAGATCTAGTCTGATTTTCAGAACAAACTGTCTCTATAGCCAAGATCTAGTCTGGATTTTCAGAACACACTGTCTCTATAGCCAAGATCTAGTCTGATTTTCAGAACAAACTGTCTCTATAGCCAAGATCTAGTCTGGATTTTCAGAACAAACTGTCTCTATAGCCAAGATCTAGTCTGGATTTTCAGAACAAACTGTCTCTATAGCCAAGATCTAGTCTGATTTTCAGAACAAACTGTCTCTATAGCCAAGATCTAGTCTGATTTTCAGAACAAACTGGCTCTATAGCCAAGATCTAGTCTGGATTTTCAGAACAAACTGTCTCTATAGCCAAGATCTAGTCTGGATTTTCAGAACAAACTGTCTCTATAGCCAAGATCTAGTCTGATTTTCAGAACAAACTGTCTCTATAGCCAAGATCTAGTCTGATTTTCAGAACAAACTGTCTCTATAGCCAAGATCTAGTCTGATTTTCAGAATAAACTGTGTCTCTATAGCCAAGATCTAGTCTGATTTTCAGAATAAACTGTCTCTATAGCCAAGATCTAGTCTGATTTTCAGAACACACAGGAGCAGATTCCACTTATCTGTCTCTCTCTCTCTCTTTACCCAGTGAAGGTCACATGCAGTTTGGCCACGGTGTTTTTTCCAGATGTGATCTATTCATCTCCCAACTCCTGTGTATATTTGGCTCTGTGTTTTAGGTTTTAGGAAGGTGAATTCATCTCTACCAGGTGTCTGTTAGAAAGCAGACTGAGACAGGTTCTCCTCTAGGGTGTTGCCTGTGATTTAGGAAGGTGAATTCATCTCTACCAGGTGTCTGTTAGAAAGCAGACTGAGACAGGTTCTCCTCTAGGGTGTTGCCTGTGATTTAGGAAGGTGAATTCATCTCTACCAGGTGTCTGTTAGAAAGCAGACTGAGACAGGTTCTCCTCTAGGGTGTTGCCTGTGTTTTAGCTTCATTTACGGCTCCTTTTACCCTAAACCCCCCCCCCCCAGTCCCGACATACTCTACTGGCGGACCGGATCCAGACCCAGAACCGGGTCAATGCGGACCGCAAGGCCCGAAGAAAGTTTTAAAAAGATACAGTAGCAGTCGAAAGTTTGGACACACCTACTCATTCAGGGGTTTTTCTTTATTTTGGACTATTTTCTACATTGTAGAATAATAGTGAAGACATCAAAATAATGAAATAGCACATATGGAATCATGTAATAACACATATGGAATCATGTAGTAACACATATGGAATCATGTAATAACACATATGGAATCATGTAATAACACATATGGAATCATGTAGTAACACATATGGAATCATGTAATAACACATATGGAATCATGTAATAACACATATGGAATCATGTAATAACACATATGGAATCATGTAATAACACATATGGAATCATGTAATAACACATATGGAATCATGTAATAACACATATGGAATCATGTAATAACACATATGGAATCATGTAGTAACACATATGGAATCATGTAATAACACATATGGAATCATGCAATAACACACATGGAATCATGCAATAACACACATGGAATCATGCAATAACACACATGGAATCATGCAATAACACATATGGAATCATGTAATAACACATATGGAATCATGTAATAACACATATGGAATCATGTAATAACACATATGGAATCATGTAATAACACATATGGAATCATGTAATAACACATATGGAATCATGCAGTAACACATATGGAATCATGTAGTAACACATATGGAATCATGTAGTAACACATATGGAATCATGTAATAACACATATGGAATCATGTAATAACACATATGGAATCATGCAATAACACATATGGAATCATGCAATAACACATATGGAATCATGCAGTAACACATATGGAATCATGCAGTAACACATATGGAATCATGCAGTAACACATATGGAATCATGTAGTAACACACATGGAATCATGTAATAACACATATGGAATCATGTAGTAACACATATGGAATCATGTAATAACACATATGGAATCATGTAATAACACATATGGAATCATGTAGTAACACATATGGAATCATGTAGTAACACATATGGAATCATGTAGTAACACATATGGAATCATGTAGTAACACATATGGAATCATGTAGTAGCACATATGGAATCATGTAGTAGCACATATGGAATCATGTAGTAACACATATGGAATCATGTAGTAACACATATGGAATCATGTAGTAGCACATATGGAATCATGTAGTAACACATATGGAATCATGTAGTAACACATATGGAATCATGTAGTAGGCACATATGGAATCATGTAGTAGGCACATATGGAATCATGTAGTAACACATATGGAATCATGTAGTAACACATATGGAATCATGTAGTAACACATATGGAATCATGTAGTAACACATATGGAATCATGTAGTAACACATATGGAATCATGTAGTAACACATATGGAATCATGTAGTAACACATATGGAATCATGTAGTAACACATATGGAATCATGTAGTAGCACATATGGAATCATGTAGTAGCACATATGGAATCATGTAGTAACACATATGGAATCATGTAGTAACACATATGGAATCATGTAGTAACACATATGGAATCATGTAGTAACACATATGGAATCATGTAGTAACACATATGGAATCATGTAGTAACACATATGGAATCATGTAATAACACACATGGAATCATGTAATAACACACATGGAATCATGTAATAACACACATGGAATCATGTAATAACACACATGGAATCATGTAATAACACATATGGAATCATGTAGTAACACATATGGAATCATGTAGTAACACATATGGAATCATGTAGTAACACATATGGAATCATGTAGTAACACATATGGAATCATGTAATAACACATATGGAATCATGTAATAACACACATGGAATCATGTAATAACACATATGGAATCATGTAATAACACACATGGAATCATGTAATAACACATATGGAATCATGTAATAACACATATGGAATCATGTAGTAACACATATGGAATCATGTAATAGCACATATGGAATCATGTAATAACACATATGGAATCATGTAATAACACATATGGAATCATGTAATAACACATATGGAATCATGTAGTAACACATATGGAATCATGTAATAACACATATGGAATCATGTAATAACACATATGGAATCATGTAATAACACATATGGAATCATGTAATAACACATATGGAATCATGTAGTAACACATATGGAATCATGTAATAACACATATGGAATCATGTAATAACACATATGGAATCATGTAATAACACATATGGAATCATGTAGTAACACATATGGAATCATGTAGTAACACATATGGAATCATGTAGTAACACATATGGAATCATGTAATAACACATATGGAATCATGTAGTAACACATATGGAATCATGTAGTAACACATATGGAATCATGTAGTAACACATATGGAATCATGTAATAACACATATGGAATCATGTAATAACACATATGGAATCATGTAGTAACACATATGGAATCATGTAGTAACACATATGGAATCATGCAGTAACACATATGGAATCATGAGGTAAACAGAAAAAAAGTGCTAAATCAAAATACATTTTAGATTTGAGATTCTGCAAAGTAGCTTTGCACACGCTTGACACTCTCTCAACCAGCTTCACCTGGAATTATTTTCCAACCGTCTTGAAGGAGTTCCTACATATGCTGAGCACTTGTTGGCTGCTTTTCCTTCACTCTGTGGTCCAACTCATCCCAAACCTTCTCAGTTGGGTTGAGGTCAGGTGATTGTGAAGGCCAGGTCATCTGATGCAGCACTCCATCACTCTCCTTCTTGGTCAAATAGCCCTGACACAACCTGGAGGTGTGTTGGGTTATTGTCCTGTTGAAAAACAAATGATAGTCCCACTAAGCACAAACCAGATGGGATGGTGTATCACTGCAGAACGCTGTGGTAGCCATGCTGGTAAAGTATGCCTTGAATTCTAAATAAATCACAGACTGTTTCACCAGCAAAGCACCATCACACCTCCACCTCCATGCTTCACGGTGGGAACCACACACGCGGAGATCATCCGTTCATCTACTCTGTGTCTCACAAAGACACGGCGGTTGGAACCAAAAATCTTAAATTTGGACTCATCAGACCAAAGGACAGATTTCCACCGGTCTAATGTCCATTGTTTGTGTTTCTTGGCCTTATCGGTGTCCTTTAAAAATATATATATTGAGCTAGGCAAGTTTGTTAAGAACAAATTCTAATTTTACAATGCCGGCCTAACCCGGACAGCGCTGGGCCAATTGTGCGCAGCCCCATGGGATTCCCGATCACGGCCTGTTGTGACAAAGCCCAAGATCAAACCACTGAGATGCTTTAGATCACAGTGACAAAGCCCAAGATCAAACCACTGAGATGCAGTGCTTTAGACCACAGTGACAAAGCCCAAGATCAAACCACTGAGATGCTTTAGACCACAGTGACAAAGCCCAAGATCAAACCACTGAGATGCAGTGCTTTAGACCACAGTGACAAAGCCCAAGATCAAACCACTGAGATGCTTTAGACCACAGTGACAAAGCCCAAGATCAAACCACTGAGATGCTTTAGACCACAGTGACAAAGCCCAAGATCAAACCACTGAGATGCAGTGCTTTAGACCACAGTGACAAAGCCCAAGATCAAACCACTGAGATGCTTTAGACCACAGTGACAAAGCCCAAGATCAAACCACTGAGATGCTTTAGACCACAGTGACAAAGCCCAAGATCAAACCACTGAGATGCAGTGCTTTAGACCTCAGTGCCACTCGGGAGCCCAGAAATAGTAGTGTTATTTTGTTGTTGCAGCATTTCGACCATGAAGGCCTGATTTCACACTGTCTCCTCTGAACAGTTGATGTTGAGATGTGGCTGTTACTGGAACTCTGTGAAGCATTTATTTGGGCTGCATTCTGAGGTGCAGGTAACTCTAATGAACTTATCCTCTGCAGCAGAGGTAACTCTGGGCGGTCCTCATGAGAGCCAGTTTCATCATAGTGCTTGGTGGTTTATGCGACTGCACTTGAAGAAACTTTTGTTGACATTCTCCGTATTGACTGATCTTCATGTCTGAAAGTAATGATGGACTGTCGTTTCTCTTTGCTTATTTAAGCTGTTCTTTCCATAATATGGACTTAGCCCTATTTGGTAAAAGACCATCTTCTGTGTACCAGCCCTACCGTGTCACAACACAACTGATTGGCTCAAACACTTTAAGAAGGAAAGAAATTGCACAGATTAACTTTGAACAAGGCACACCTGTTAATTGAAATGCATTCCAGGTGACTACCTCATAACTCACTCTGTCTAGTGTGCTCTATAGGGTATAGGGTGCCATGGGTATAGGGTGCCATGGGTATAGGGTGCCATGGGTATAGGGTGCCATGGGTATAGGGTGGTGCCATGGGTATAGGGTGCCGCCATGGGTATAGGGTGGCGCCATGGGTATAGGGTGGCGCCATGGGTATAGGGTGGCGCCATGGGTATAGGGTGGCGCCATGGGTATAGGGTGGCGCCATGGGTATAGGGGGGCGCCATGGGTATAGGGGGCGCCATGGGTATAGGGGGCGCCATGGGTATAGGGGGGCGCCATGGGTATAGGGGGGCGCCATGGGTATAGGGTGGCGCCACGGGTATAGGGGGGCGCCACGGGTATAGGGGGGCGCCACGGGTATAGTGGGGCGCCACGGGTATAGTGGGGCGCCACGGGTATAGTGGGGCGCCACGGGTATAGGGGGGCGCCACGGGTATAGGGTGGTGCCACGGGTATAGGGTGCCAGAGAATTTAATGTGTCAGGAAGACCAGCAGTTCATAACTCACTCCGTCTTCTGCATGTCTAATGAGGGACCACTGTTAATCCGTTGGCAATCAATAATGAATACCTAGGATTCATTCCAAATGGCACCCTATTCCCTATATAGAAGGTACCCTATACCCTATACAGATGGCACCCTATTCCCTATATAGGGCTGTCTGGTCAAAAGTAGTGTGCTCTATAGGGTATAAGGAATAGGGTAGCATCTATATAGGGAATAGGGTACCTTCTATATAGGGTGCCATCTGTATAGGGAATAGGGTGCCATCTGTATAGGGAGCCATCTGTATAGGGTGCCATCTTTCGGTACATCTCATATCATATAAGGAATGAGAGGACGGAGCCTAGTAATTTGCCTGAATGTTCTCTAGGGGGCAGTAGTGAGCTATAGCCAGGCTACTTGTGCAAGCTAGAAGAGAGAATTCCAAACAGCACTGCTTCTTCAGACTAAAACATCATAACTCCAGTTGACAGAACTGGTTCCGGACTCCAACCCAGGAGAATACTTTTCTTACAGAGCAGACGAGGGTCCGACCCACCGAAACAACGAAGCTTTAGCCATTTCACACACGACATTTGCATTGTAACGTTGTAGTTTATTCTACTAAATTAGAATTGTTTTTGAGTGACAATGAACAGATATACAGTACGACATTCATCAAATCAAACCTTACCGTGAAATACTGAATACAACCGGTACCTTACCGTAAAATACTGAATACAGCAGGTACCTTACCGTGAAATACTGAATACAGCAGGTACCTTACCGTGAAATGTTAAATACAGCCGGTACCTTACTGTAAAATACTGAATACAGCAGGTACCTTACCGTGAAATGCTGAATACAACCGGAACCTTACCGTAAAATACTGAATACAGCAGGTACCTTACCGTGGAATGATGAATACAACCGGTACCTTACCATAAAATACTGAATACAGCAGGTACCTTACCGGGAAATACTGAATACAGCAGGTACCTTACCGTGGAATGATGAATACAACCAGTACCTTACCGTAAAATACTGAATACAGCAGGTACCTTACCGTGAAATACTGAATACAGCAGGTACCTTACCGTGAAATGTTGAATACAGCAGGTACCTTACCGTGGAATGATGAATACAACCGGTACCTTACCGTAAAATACTGAATACAGCAGGTACCTTACCGTGGAATGATGAATACAACCGGTACCTTACCGTAAAATACTGAATACAGCAGGTACCTTACCGTGAAATAATGAATACAGCAGGTACCTTACCGTGAAATAATGAATACAGCAGGTAGTGTGAAATACTGAATACAACAGGTAGTGTGAAATACTGAATACAACAGGTACCTTACCATGAAATGATGAATACAGCAGGTACCTTACTGTGAAATGCTGAATACAGCAGGTACCTTATCGTGAAATGCTGAATACAGCAGGTACCTTACCGTGAAATGCTGAATACAACAGGTACCTTACCGTGAAATGCTGAATACAGCAGGTACCTTACCGTGAAATGCTGAATACAACAGGTACCTTATCGTGAAATGCTGAATACAGCAGGTACCTTACTGTGAAATGATGAATACAACAGGTACCTTACCGTGAAATGCTGATTACAACAGGTACCTTACAGTGAAATGCTGAATACAACAGGTGTAGTAGACCTTACAGTGAAATGCTGAATACAACAGGTGTAGTAGACCTTACAGTGAAATGCTGAATACAACAGGTGTAGTAGACCTCACAGTGAAATGCTGAATACAACAGGTGTAGTAGACCTTACAGTGAAATGCTGAATACAACAGGTGTAGTAGACCTCACAGTGAAATGCTGAATACAACAGGTGTAGTAGACCTCACAGTGAAATGCTGAATACAACAGGTGTAGTAGACCTTACAGTGAAATGCTGAATACAACAGGTGTAGTAGACCTCACAGTGAAATGCTGAATACAACAGGTGTAGTAGACCTTACAGTGAAATGCTGAATACAACAGGTGTAGGTAGACCTTACAGTGAAATGCTGAATACAACAGGTGTAGTAGACCTCACAGTGAAATGCTGAATACAACAGGTGTAGTAGACCTTACAGTGAAATGCTGAATACAACAGGTGTAGTAGACCTCACAGTGAAATGCTGAATACAACAGGTGTAGTAGACCTTACAGTGAAATGCTGAATACAACAGGTGTAGTAGACCTCACAGTGAAATGCTGAATACAACAGGTGTAGTAGACCTTACAGTGAAATGTTTACTTGCAAGCCCTTAACCAATAATGCAGTTGTTGGTTAAGAAATAGTGTTAAGAAAAGATATACTAAATAAACGGAAGTGAAAATAATGAAATAAAATCAAAAAGTAATACATAACAATTACCATAACAGGTGTTTAGTCCCAGGGTCCTTAGCTTAGTGATGAGCTTTGTGGGCACTACTGTGCTTCTACACCTGCATTGCTTGCTGCTTGGGGTTTTAGGCTGGGGGTTTCTGTACAGCACTTTGAGATATCAGCTGATGTACGAAGGGCTTTTATAAATACATTTGATTTGGTGTTGAACGCTGAACTGTAGTCAATGAACAGCGTTCTCACGTAAGTGTTCCTGTTTGTTCAGGTGGGGGAAAGGGGCCAGCGTGGAGAGGAGATTGAGACTTGCGTCACCTTGTAGATTTGTTGGGGCGATATGCGAATTGGGGTCTAGAGTTTCCAGCATGCTGGAGTTTGAGTTTGAGCCACGACCAGCCTTTTCAAAGCCCTTCACGGCTACCGACGCGACTGCTACGTTGCGCTTGTCATTTAGGGTCACGGGACATTTTCAATCCCATTGATGATAATAATCACTATAGCTTTGACCAATTCCCAGAGGTTACAAGGCCCTGGTTAATAGAAGAATCAGACAAAGGCCCAGTCTGCATTAGATCAATACTTTATATCAGAGAGTACTCTGACTTCAAAATGAGAACACAATCTTTTTATCACACACACACACACACACACACACGCAAACTCACATCAGTACAAACTCCACCTCTCTTTAAGTGGGCTGTATTTTTCCACATTACTGGTTTCTCATTATCTTCTGCAAGCCTTGCCATTCCTAACAGTTACTCCCCTACCTAGATCACAAGTCGACAGTTCAGTTGGCCTTGAATGCCTCAACTATACCCAGCTCATATTGAGAAATAGTAACCCAATGGCCTATTGAATTATGACTCCAACACATTTCATACAATTTATATGGTTTCAGGGTGGAATACTTTAGTCATTACTTTAAACATATAAATTCCATTATCATTTAGGCAGGCTACCTTCGCATTCTTTGGGCACAGGGACTATGGTGGTCTGTTTGAAACATGTTGGTATTACAGACTCAGTCAGGGAGAGGTTGAAAATGTCAGTGAAGACACTTGCTAGTTGGTCCGCACATGCTTTGAGTTCACGTCCTGGTAATCCGTCTGGCCCCTATGGCTTTGTGAATGTTGACCTGTTTAATAAGGTCTTGCTACGGAGAGCATGATCACACAGTCATCCAGAACAGCTGGTGCTCTCATGCATGCTTCAATGTTGCTTGCCTCGAAGCTAGCATAAAAGGCATTTAGCTCGTCTGATAGGCTCGCGTCACATGTTAGCATTATAATATGATTACACAACCCAAAAGTAACGTGAAATACACTCATAACGTAACAGAAACATACTGTATGTAGACTGCTTCGTGTTTGTCTGTGCTTGCTAGCAATAGCCAAATAGCCAGTCGGCATCCCTGGGCAGAGCATTACACCCTGGGAAGTGAAATGTACTCTGGTATTTGTTGTATGCTGTGTAAATTCCATTGTATTTCTATGGCGTGTAGACTACATGTCCTCCGTCGTGACTTCCCCTAAAGGCCCATCTGCTAGCCGCAGCCCGCTAGCTATCTAGAGCATATCGGACTGTTAACTGAAGAGGTCCATCAGCCAATTTCTTGGGCTACAATAACTATTTTGCCAATTGGCCTGGACCTTTTACTGCCGACACGGGGCCCTGCGACTGGTCTGCCGACGTAACCGTCCGAGGGGGGCTACAACAGACAGTCCCGTCGCAACGCCCCCCTAAGGCCCTTCTGCTAGTCTGCTAGCCCCCGCCCGCTAGCTGTCTGAATCGCCATGTCTCCAACCCTCCTAGCTACCCACTGGTCCCTATGATCACTCGGCTACGCATGCCTCCCCCTAATGTCAATATGCCTTGTCCATTGCTGTCTTTGTTATGATTATTGTGATTATTGTCTTATTTCACTGTAGAGCCTCCATCCCTGCTCAATATGCCTTAGCAAGCCCTTTTGTTTCACTGTAGAGCCTCCATCCCTGCTCAATATTTACATTTACATTTAAGTCATTTAGCAGACGCTCTTATCCAGAGCGACTTACAAATTGGTGCATTCACCTTATGACATCCAGTGGAACAGCCACTTTACAATAGTGCATCTAAATCTTTTAAGGGGGGGGGGGGGTGAGAAGGATTACTTTATCCTATCCTAGGTATCGATTGAAACGCTATTTAGCTCGCACCACCGCTAACTAAGCTAGCTGTTTCACATCCGTTACGCTCACCCCTCTTTTGACCTCATTTTCCGCAGCAACCAGTGATCCGGGTCAACAGCATCAATGTAACAGTATAACTTTAGACCGTCCCCTCGCCCATACCTGGGCGCGAACCAGGGACCCTCTGCACACATCAACAACAGTCACCCTCGAAGCATCGTTACCCATCGCTCCACAAAAGCCGCGGCCCTTGCAGAGCAAGGGGAACTACTACTTCAAGGTCTCAGAGCAAGTGACGTCACCGATTGAAACGCTATTTAGCTCGCACAACCGCTAACTAAGCTAGCTGTTTCACATCCGTTACACACGATGATGAGTTTCTCACATGACTGGCCTATCTGGATGTTTTTTCTCACCTTAATGATCTGAATCTAGGATTACATGGACTCTCCACAACTATATTCAATGTGCAGGACAGACTTGAGGCTATGATTAAGAAGTTGGAGATCTTTTCTGTCTGCATTAACAAGGACAACACACAGGTCTTTCCATCATTCTATGATTTTGTGTGTGCAAATGAACTCAAGCTTACGGACAATGTCAAATGTGATAGAGCAAAGCACCTGAGTGAGATGGGTGCACAATTACGCAGGTACTTTTCCGAAACGGACGGAACAAACAACTGGATTCGTTATCCCTTTCATGCCCCACCTCCAGTCCACTTACTGATATCTGAACAAGAGAGCCTCATCTAAATTGCAACAAGCGGTTCTGTGAAAATTGTATTTAATCAGAAGCCACTGCCAGATTTCTGGATTGGCCTGCGCTCAGAGTATCCTGCATTGGCAATTTGCACTGTTAAGACACTGATGCCTTTTGCAACCACGTACCAGTGTGAGAGTGGATTCTCGGCCCTTACTAGCATGAAAACTAAATACAGGCACAGACTGTGTGGATATGCCCAAAAACGTGTCAATACTCTCTCCAATACAGCCCAACATTGCTGAGTTATGTGCATCCTTTCAAGCACACCATTCTCATTAACCTCTGGTGAGTTAATCACAATGTTCAATGAACAAATAAGGATTTACATGTAAGGTGGTAAAATAAAGAGCCAAATTGATTATTATTATTATTATTATTTGTGCCCTAGTCCTCTAAGATCTCTTTGTCACTTCCCATGAGCCGGGTTGTGACACAAACTCACACTCATTCTTATGTTTAATAAATGTATAGTGTGTGTGTGTGGCAGGCTTAAAATGATGGCAATAAACAACATTTGAGAGTGCGGTGACCCTGGTGAGTTGGTACGCAGCTGAAGGTTGAATGTTTGAAGGGGGTACAGGACTATAAAAAGTTGGGGAACAACTGCTATAGCCTACACCTAGCCTATAGCCTACACCCCTAGCCTACACCTATCCTACAGACTACAGCTATCCTTACTGACCTTCAACAATTAAGTTAAAGGGTATTTGTTGAAATCCCTCTGTCAAGACCGTTGTAAAAGGCATAAGAAAATGTGATTTTTTTTTCTTTCAAATTTGAGTATTTGGTAAGATCAGTTTATTTGTTCTGATAGGTGAGATAATTAGCTGAACTTGTCTAGGGCTATCTGTTGATACGCAAAACTGAAAAGGTTGAATAAAACGTGGAAGATGGTGTTAAAATACTGGCCCTTTTGTTTCACTGTAGAGCCTCCAGCCCTGCTCAATATGCCTTAGCTGGCCCTTTTTGTTTCACTGTAGAGCCTCCAGCCCTGCTCAATATGCCTTCGCTGGCCCTTTTGTTTCACCTCCCACACATGCGGTGACCTCACCTGGTCTAAATGATGTCTCTAGAGACAAAACCTCTCTCATCGTCACCTCATCACCTCTCTCAATGCCTAGGTTTACCTCCACTGTATTCACATCCTACCATACTCTTGTCTGTACATTATGCCTTGAATCTATTCTTCCGCGCCCAGAAACCTGCTCCTTTTACTCTCTGTGCCGAAAGCACTAGACAAGTTTTTATAGCCTTTAGCCCGTAGCCTTATCCAACCCCTCCTCTGTTCCTCTGGTGATGTAGAGGTTAATCCAGGCCCTGCAGTGCCTAGCTCCACTCTCATTCCCCAGGCTCTCTCATTTATTGACTTCTGTTAACATTAGAAGCCTCCTCCCTAAGTTTGTTTTATTCACTGCTTTAGCACACTGTGCCAACCCAGATGTCCGAGCCGTGTCTGAATCCTGGTTTAGGAAGGCCAACAAAAAACCTGAAAATTCCAACCCCAACTATAACATTTTCTAGACAAGATAAGATAGGGGGCGGCATTGTAATCTACTGCAGAGAGAGAGCCTGCAGAGTTCTTCTAAAAATCCACCTTTCCAGAAACAAGTCTCTCTCCATTGCCGCTTGTTATAGACCCCCTCAGCCCCCAGCTGTGCCCTGGACACCATATGTGAATTGATTGCCCCCCATCTATCTTCAGAGCTCGTACTGTTAGGTGACCTAAACTGGGGCATGCGTATCTCCCCGGCCGTCCTACAATCTAAGCTCGATGCCCTCAAATCTCACACAAAATATCAATGAATCTACCAGGTACAAACTCAAATCTGTAAACACGGGCACCTTTTATAGATATCATCCTAACCAACTTGCCCTCTAAATACACCTCTGCTGTCTTCAACCAAGATCACAGCGATCACTGCCTCATTGCCTGCACCCGTAATGGGTCTGCGGTCAAACGACCACCCCTCATCACTGTCAAACGCTCCCTAAAAAACTTCAGCAAGCAGGCCTTTCTAATCGACCTGGCCGGGGTATCCTGGAAGGATATTGACCTCGTCCCGTCAGTAGTGGATGCCTGGTTATTCTTTAAGTGCTTTTCTCACCATCTTAAATATTCAAAAACAATGTGAACCAGGAACAGATATAGCCATTGGTTCACTCCAGACCTGACTGCCCTTGACCAGCACAAAAACATCCTGTGGCGTTCTGCATTAGCATCGAATAGCCCCCCCGCGATATGCAATTTTTCAGGGAAATTAGAAACCAATATCCACAGGCAGTTAGGAAAGCGAAGGCTAGCTTTTTCAAACAGAAATGTGTGTCCTGAACCACAAACTCCATAAAGTTCTGGGACACTGTAAAGTCCATGGAGAATAAGAGCACCTCCTCCCTGCTGTTCACTGCACTGAGACTGTTAAACACTGTCAGCACTGATAAATCCACCATAATTGATCATTTCAATGGCCATGCTTTCCACCTGGCTACCCCTACCCCGGTCAACAGCCCTGTACCCCCCACAACAACTTGCCCAAGCCTCCCCCATTTCTCCTTCACCCAAATCCAGATAGCTGATGTTCTGAAAGAGTTGCAAAATCTGGGCCCCTACAAATCAGCCGGGCTAGACAATCTGGACCCCTACAAATCAGCCGGGCTAGACAATCTGGGCCCCTACAAATCAGCCGGGCTAGACAATCTGGGCCCCTACAAATCAGCCGGGCTAGACAATCTGGACCCCTACAAATCAGCCGGGCTAGACAATCTGGACCCCTACAAATCAGCCGGGCTAGACAATCTGGACCCCTACAAATCAGCCGGGCTAGACAATCTGGACCCCTACAAATCAGCCGGGCCAGACAATCTGGACCCCTACAAATCAGCCGGGCTAGACAATCTGGACCCCTACAAATCAGCCGGGCTAGACAATCTGGACCCCTACAAATCAGCCGGGCTAGACAATCTGGACCCCTACAAATCAGCCGGGCTAGACAATCTGGACCCCTACAAATCAGCCGGGCTAGACAATCTGGACCCCTACAAATCAGCCGGGCCAGACAATCTGGACCCCTACAAATCAGCCGGGCCAGACAATCTGGACCCCTACAAATCAGCCGGGCTAGACAATCTGGACCCCTACAAATCAGCCGGGCTAGACAATCTGGACCCCTACAAATCAGCCGGGCTAGACAATCTGGACCCCTACAAATCAGCCGGGCTAGACAATCTGGACCCCTACAAATCAGCCGGGCTAGACAATCTGGACCCCTACAAATCAGCCGGGCTAGACAATCTGGACCCCTACAAATCAGCCGGGCTAGACAATCTGGACCCCTACAAATCAGCCGGGCTAGACAATCTGGACCCTTTCTTTCTAAAGTTATCTGCCAAAATTGTTGCAACCCCTATTACTAGCCTGTTCAACCTCTGTTTCGTATCGTCTGAGATCCCCAAAGGTTGGAAAGCTGCCGCGGTCATCCCCCTTTTCAAAGTGAGAGAAACTCTAGAGTCTAGACCCAAACTGTTACAGACCTATATTTTTGGTGATCTGATACTATTTCTGATTGTCTTAACTCACCACCACTAATGAGCTGTGAAGCTTCTCAAATGTTTTCTTCACCTCAAACAGGATGTGAACCAAAGTATGTTTTTACATCCATGGAAAAAGGCTACTATAAGGAACTATTGTCGATTTGAAAAATATTTCCAGCTCTCTCCCTTAACCAATCGGATTGAAAAGGCGGAGGGAAATGGTGGAAACGTCATAAAATAGCTGATTTACTTCTGATCTCCTTGCGCAAATAGCCTTCGGTTGTCTGTCAGGAACTCCACTGGTGCAGGAAACTCCGAGGTTCCAGAATATTTTATACAATGTTGCAAGTTAGCACCAGCTTCAGTCTGGACAGAGTTGATACAATGTTGCAAGTTAGCACCAGCTTCAGTCTGGACCAAGTTGATCGTCGATACAATGTTGCAAGTTAGCACCAGCTTCAGTCTGGACAGAGTTGATCGTCGATACAATGTTGCAAGTTAGCACCAGCTTCAGTCTGGACAGAGTTGATCGTCGATACAATGTTGCAAGTTAGCACCAGCTTCAGTCTGGACAGAGTTGATAGTCGATACAATGTTGCAAGTTAGCACCAGCTTCAGTCTGGACAGAGTTGATAGTCGATACAATGTTGCAAGTTAGCACCAGCTTCAGTCTGGACAGAGTTGATCGTCGATACAATGTTGCAAGTTAGCACCAGCTTCAGTCTGGACAGAGTTGATCGTCGATACAATGTTGCAAGTTAGCACCAGCTTCAGTCTGGACAGAGTTGATCGTCGATACAATGTTGCAAGTTAGCACCAGCTTCAGTCTGGTCCAAGTTGATCGTCGATACAATGTTGCAAGTTAGCACCAGCTTCAGTCTGGACAGAGTTGATCGTCGATACAATGTTTCACCTTCCTTGCAGACACGCCATGCGTAGCCAATGTCATTTATCAAGATATGTTCTGCCTGCAGGTTGCAATGTTTTTATTTGTTGACTTTATGTAGGCTATTTTTTACATACACTATAAATATATGGATACCACTTTTTAAATGAGTGGATTCGGCTATTTCAGCCTCGCCCGTTGCTGACCGGTGTATAAAATCCCAGCACACATCCATGCGATCTCCATAGACAAACATTGGCAGTAGAATGGCCTTACTGAAGAGCTCAGTGACTTTCAACGTGGCACCGTCACAGGATGCCACCTTTCCAACAAGTCATTTCGTCACATTTCTGTCCTGCTAGAGCAGCCCCCGGTCAACTGTAAGTGCTGTTATTGTGAAGTGGAAACGTTTAGTAGCAACAACGGCTCAGCCTCGAAGTGGTAGACCACACAAGCTCACAGAACGGGACTGCTGACGCACATACCGTGTAAAAATCGTCTGTCCTCGGCTGCAACACTCACTTCTGAGTTCCAAACTGGAAGCAAAGTCGGCACGAACTGTTCGCCGTGAGCTTCGTGAAATGGGTTTCCATGGCAGAGCAGCCGCACACAAGCCTAAGATCACCATGCGCAATGCCAAGCGTTGGCTAGAGTGATGTTAAGTTTGCCGCCATAGAAAACACATTCTCTGGAGTGATGAATCAAGCTTCTCCATCTGGTAGTCTGGCGAATTTAGGTTTGGCGGATTCCAACTGTAAAGTTTGGTGGATGAGGAATAATGGTCTGGGGCTGTTTTCATGGTTCAGGCCCCTTAGTTCCAGTGAAGGGAAATCTTAACACTACAGCATACAATGACATTCTAGATGATTCTGTGCTTCCAACTTTGTGGCAACTGTTTGGGGAAAGCCCTTTCCTGTTTCAGCATGACAATGCCCCCAGTGCACAAAGTGAGATCTATACAGAAATGGTTTGTCAAGATCAGTGTAGAAGAACTTCACTGGCCTGCACAGAGCCCTGACCTCAACCCCATCGAACACCTTTGGGATGAATTGGAATGTCGACTGCGAGCCAGGCCTAATCGCCCAACATCAGTGCTCAACCTCACTAATGCTCTTGTGGCTGAATGGAAGCAAGTCCCTGCAGCAATGTTCCAACATCTAGTGGAAAGCCTTCCCAGAAGAGTGGAGGCTGTTATAGCAGCAATGTTCCAACATCTAGTGGAAAGCCTTCCCAGAAGAGAGGAGGCTGTTTAGCAGCAATGTTCCTACATCTAGTGGAAAGCCTTCCCAGAAGAGTGGAGGCTGTTATAGCAGCAATGTTCCATCATCTAGTGGAGAGCCTTCCCAGAAGAGTGGAGGCTGTTATAGCAGCAATGTTCCAACATCTAGTGGAAAGCCTTCCTAGAAGAGTGGAGGCTGTTATAGCAGCAATGTTCCAACCTCTAGTGGAAAGCCTTCCCAGAAGAGTGGAGGCTGTTATAGCAGCAATGTTCCAACATCTAGTGGAAAGCCTTCCTAGAAGAGTGGAGGCTGTTATAGCAGCAATGTTCCAACCTCTAGTGGAAAGCCTTCCCAGAGGAGTGGAGGCTGTTATAGCAGCAATGTTCCAACCTCTAGTGGAAAGCCTTCCCAGAAGAGTGGAGGCTGTTATAGCAGCAATGTTCCTACATCTAGTGGAAAGCCTTCCTAGAAGAGTGGAGGCTGTTATAGCAGCAATGTTCCAACATCTAGTGGAAAGCCTTCCCAGAAGAGTGGAGGCTGTTATAGCAGCAATGTTCCATCATCTAGTGGAAAGCCTTCCCAGAAGAGTGGAGGCTGTTATAGCAGCAATGTTCCATCATCTAGTGGAAAGCCTTCCTAGAAGAGTGGAGGCTGTTATAGCAGCAAAGAGAGGACCAACTCCATATTAATGCCCATGAATTTGGAATGAGATGTACATGGTGTTTCTCTCTAGATTCTATACATGGTGTTTCTCTCTAGATTCTATACATGGTGTTTCTCTCTAGATTCTATACATGGTGTTTCTCTCTTGATTCTATACATGGTGTTTCTCTCTAGATTCTATACATGGTGTTTCTCTCTAGATTCTATACATGGTGTTTCTCTCTAGATTCTATACATGGTGTGTCTCTCTAGATTCTATACATGGTGTGTCTCTCTAGATTCTATACATGGTGTTTCTCTCTTGATTCTATACATGGTGTTTCTCTAGATTCTATACATGGTGTGTCTCTCTAGATTCTATACATGGTGTGTCTCTCTAGATTCTATACATGGTGTGTCTCTCTAGATTCTATACATGGTGTTTCTCTCTAGGTTCTATACATGGTGTTTCTCTCTAGGTTCTATACATGGTGTTTCTCTCTAGGTTCTATACATGGTGTTTCTCTCTAGGTTCTATACATGGTGTTTCTCTCTAGGTTCTATACATGGTGTTTCTCTCTAGATTCTATACATGGTGTTTCTCTCTTGATTCTATACATGGTGTTTCTCTCTAGATTCTATACATGGTGTTTCTCTCTAGGTTCTATACATGGTGTTTCTCTCTAGGTTCTATACATGGTGTTTCTCTCTAGATTCTATACATGGTGTTTCTCTCTAGATTCTATACATGGTGTTTCTCTCTAGGTTCTATACATGGTGTTTCTCTCTAGGTTCTATACATGGTGTTTCTCTCTAGATTCTATACATGGTGTTTCTCTCTAGATTCTATACATGGTGTTTCTCTCTAGGTTCTATACATGGTGTTTCTCTCTAGGTTCTATACATGGTGTTTCTCTCTAGGTTCTATACATGGTGTTTCTCTCTAGGTTCTATACATGGTGTTTCTCTCTAGGTTCTATACATGGTGTTTCTCTCTAGGTTCTATACATGGTGTTTCTCTCTAGGTTCTATACATGGTGTTTCTCTCTAGGTTCTATACATGGTGTTTCTCTCCTCTCTAGATTCTATACATGGTGTTTCTCTCTAGATTCTATACATGGTGTTTCTCTCTAGGTTCTATACATGGTGTTTCTCTCTAGATTCTATACATGGTGTTTCTCTCCTCTCTAGATTCTATACATGGTGTTTCTCTCTAGATTCTATACATGGTGTTTCTCTCTAGGTTCTATACATGGTGTTTCTCTCTAGATTCTATACATGGTGTTTCTCTCTAGGTTCTATACATGGTGTTTCTCTCCTCTCTCTAGATTCTATACATGGTATTTCTCTCTATATTCTATACATGGTGTTTCTCTCTAGATTCTATACATGCTGTTTCTCTCTAGGTTCTATACATGGTGTTTCTCTCTAGTTTCTATACATGGTGTTTCTCTCTAGGTTCTATACATGGTGTTTCTCTCTAGGTTCTATACATGGTGTTTCTCTCTAGGTTCTATACATGGTGTTTCTCTCTAGGTTCTATACATGGTGTTTCTCTCTAGGTTCTATACATGGTGTTTCTCTCTAGGTTCTATACATGGTGTTTCTCTCTAGGTTCTATACATGGTGTGTCTCTCTAGATTCTATACATGGTGTTTCTCTCTAGTTTCTATACATGCTGTTTCTCTCTAGGTTCTATACATGGTGTTTCTCTCTAGGTTCTATACATGGTGTTTCTCTCTAGGTTCTATACATGGTGTTTCTCTCCTCTCTCTAGGTTCTATACATGGTGTTTCTCTCTATATTCTATACATGGTGTTTCTCTCTAGATTCTATAGATGCTGTTTCTCTCTAGGTTCTATACATGGTGTTTCTCTTCTCTCTCTAGGTTCTATACATGGTGTTTCTCTCTAGATTCTATACATGGTGTTTCTCTCTAGATTCTATACATGGTATTTCTCTCTAGGTTCTATACATGGTGTTTCTCTCTAGGTTCTATACATGGTGTTTCTCTCTAGGTTCTATACATGGTATTTCTCTCTAGATTCTATACCTGGTGTTTCTCTCTAGGTTCTATACATGGTATTTCTCTCTAGGTTCTATACATGGTGTTTCTCTCTAGGTTCTATACATGGTGTTTCTCTCTAGATTCTATACTTGGTGTTTCTCTCTAGGTTCTATACATGGTGTTTCTCTCTAGGTTCTATACATAGTGTCAGTGTTAGGTCTTATGGTGTGTTGTCCCATATTATAAGTGAACCACTTAATAGAATGTTTGACCTTTTGTTTTAATCTTAACACATGTTTCTCTCCCTCTCTCTCCCTCCCCTGCTTCCTTGCTTGCTCTCTCTCCCTCTCCCCCTGCCCCCCTCTCCCCCTCCCCATTTCTCCTTCGTTTGCTCTCTCCTCCTCCCACCCCCCCCCACTCCCTCCCTCTCCCCCTGCCCCCTCTCCCCCTGCCCCCTCTCCCACCCCCTCTCCCACTCCCCATCTCTCCTTCGTTTGCTCTCTCCTCCTCCCTCTCTCCCCCCGCCACTGTCCCCCCGCCACTCTCCCCTCCCTCCCTCCCTCTCCCACTAGATCCCATTAAGACCGCCCAGGGCTCCCTGTCCCTGAAGGCTTACAGGTTAACACCCAAACTGATGGAGATCTGCAAGGAGAAGGACTTCTCAGCCGAGGGGTGAGACACACACACACACATACACACACACGAGGAGACACACACATGAGGAGACACACACACACACACACACACACGCGCACAGGCACCAGCCTCCACTTCAGAAGCTGGATGAGAATTGCCATCAATACCACACACACACACACACCACAAAGACACAAATACGAACTGCACCTTTCCTGATAAGAATTCAGCATCAATGCTGCTCTTTGTGAAACTCCCTTCAAAAGATTCCAATGCCTGATGTTATTTTCCCCACGAGCAGGGAGAGGCTCATCAGAGGCTCTTAGTGATGTGATGATAGGGGTTTATAACTAGTGTGTGTGTTGGGGCTGTCAAACAGCTATACTGCCATGTTGATCCTCCGCCTGGCTGGTTTTGACCCTCAGGCTGCTGGCCATTGATTTGCATCTGAATGAAGTGTAATGAGAGAGACGTTTTCAAATAGATCTGAGTTCCCACAAGCTGAGTTTATGAAAAGAAGGAATCCCAACAGACTGGTATTAAATTGACCAGAAAATAAACTGCTTTTGGATTTAAAAAAAGGTGAGTCAGTATTAGGAACTGTTGGCTTTGGCTTGGATTACTCCTTATTCTATAGTTAGTTTCACACCCACACCTACCCTTACCTACCTACCCTTACCTACCTACCTACCCTTACCTACCTACCTACCCTTACCTACCTACCTACCTACCCTTACCTACCCATCTATCTATCTATCTACCTACCTACCTACCTACCTACCCTTACCTACCCATCTATCTACCTACCTACCTACCTACCTACCTACCTACCTACCTACCTACCTACCTACCTACCTACCTACCCTTACCTACCTACCTACCTACCCATCTACCTACCTACCTACCTACCTACCTACCTACCTACCTACCCTTACCTACCTACCTACCTACCCTTACCTACCTACCTACCTACCTACCCTTACCTACCTACCTACCTACCCATCTATCTATCTATCTATCTATCTATCTATCTATCTATCTATCTATCTATCTATCTATCTATCTATCTATCTATCTATCTATCTACCTACCTACCTACCTACCTACCTACCTACCTACCTACCTACCTACCTACCTACCTACCTACCCTTACCTACCTACCTACCTACCTACCTACCCTTACCTACCTACCTACCCTTACCTACCTACCCTTACCTACCTACCCTTACCTACCTACCCTTACCTACCTACCTACCCGTACCTACCCTTACCTACCTACCTACCCATACCTACCTACCCTTACCTACCCTTTACTACCCTTACCTACCTACCTACCCCTACCTACCTACCCTTACCTACCCTTACCTACCTACCTACCCTTACCTACCTACCTACCCTTACCTACCCTTACCTACCTACCTACCCTTACCTACCCTTTACTACCCTTACCTACCTACCCTTACCTACCTACCCTTACCTACCCATCTATCTACCTACCTACCTACCTACCTACCTACCTACCTACCTACCTACCTACCTACCTACCTACCTACCTACCTACCCTTACCTACCTACCTACCTACCCATCTACCTACCTACCTACCTACCTACCTACCTACCTACCTACCTACCTACCTACCCTTACCTACCTACCTACCTACCCTTACCTACCTACCTACCTACCTACCCTTACCTACCTACCTACCTACCCATCTATCTATCTATCTATCTATCTATCTATCTATCTATCTATCTATCTACCTACCTACCTACCTACCTACCCTTACCTACCTACCCGTACCTACCCTTACCTACCTACCTACCCATACCTACCTACCCTTACCTACCCTTTACTACCCTTACCTACCTACCTACCCCTACCTACCTACCCTTACCTACCCTTACCTACCTACCTACCCTTACCTACCTACCTACCCTTACCTACCCTTACCTACCTACCTACCCTTACCTACCCTTTACTACCCTTACCTACCTACCCTTACCTACCTACCCTTACCTACCTACCCTTACCTACCTACCCTTACCTACCTACCCTTACCTACCCTTACCTACCTTTACCTACCTACCCTTGCCTACCTACTTACCTACCTACCCCTACATACCTACCTCCTTACCTACCTACCCTTACCCACCTACCTACCTACCCTTACCTACCTACCTACCCTTACCTACCTACCTACCTACCCTTACCTACCCTTACCTACCTACCTACCCTTACCTACCTACCTACCCCTACCTACCTACCCCTACCTACCCATACCTACCTACCTACCCTTACGTACCTACCTACCCTTACCTATCTACCTACCTACCCTTATCTACCTACCCTTACCTACCTACCTACCCATCTATCTACCCTTACCTACCTACCTACCCATCTACCTACCCTTACCTACCTACCTACCCATCTACCTACCCTTACCTATCTACCTTCCCTTACCTACCTACCTACCTTCCCTTACCTACCTACCTACCTTCCCCTACCTACCTACCTACCTACCCTTACCTACCTACCTACCTACCCCCTACCTACCCTTACCTACCTACACCTATCTACCTACCTACCTACCTACCCTTACCTACCTACCTACCCTTACCTACCTACCTACCCCTACCTACCCTTACCTACCCCTACCTACCTTCCCTTACCTACCTACCTACCCTTACCTACCTAACCTTACCTTACATATCTACCTACCCTTACCTACCTACCCTTACCTACCCTTACCTACCTTCCCTTACCTACCTACCTACCTTCCCTTACCTACCTACCTACCTTCCCTTACCTACCTACCTACCTACCTTCCCTTACCTACCTACCTTCCCTTACCTACCTACCTTCCCTTACCTACCTACCCCTACCTACCTACCTACCCCTACCTACCTACCCTTACCTACCTACCTACCCCTACCTACCTACCCTTACCTCCCTACCTACCTACCTACCCTTACCTACCTACCTTCCCCTACCTACCTACCCTACCTACCTACTTACCTACCTACCTACCCCCACCTACCTACCTACCCCCCACCTACCTACCTACCCCACCTGCCTACCTACCCTTACCTACCTACCTACCTACCCTTGCCCTTGCCTACCCCCCCACCTACCTACCCCTACCCACCTACCTACCCCACCTACCTACCTACCCCTTACCTACCTACCCCACCTACCTACCCACCTACCCCACCCACCCACCTACCCCACCTACCTACCTACCTACCCCCACCCACCCACCTACCTACCTACCCACCCACCTACCCACCCTTACCTACCTACCTGCCCCCACCTGCCTGCCTGCCTACCTACCCCCATTGCCTGCCTACCTGCCTGCCTGCCTGCCTTACCTGCCTACCTGCCCCACCTGCCTACCTGCCTACCCCTACCTACCCATACCTACCTACCCTTACCTATCTACCTACCTACCCTTACCTACCCTTACCTACCTACCCTTACCTACCTCCCTACCTACCTACCTACCCTTACCTACCTACCTACCCATCTATCTACCCTTACCTACCTACCTACCCATCTACCTACCCTTACCTACCTACCTACCCATCTACCTACCCTTACCTATCTACCTTCCCTTACCTACCTATCTACCTTCCCTTACCTACCTACCCTTACCTACCTACCTACCTACCCCTACCTACCCTTACCTACCTACACCTATCTACCTACCTACCTACCTACCCTTACCTACCTACCTACCCATACCCACCTACCTACCCTTACCTACCTACCCGTACCTACCTACCCACCCGTACCTACCTACCTACCCGTACCTACCTACCTACCCGTACCTACCTCCCTACCCGTACCTACCTCCCTACCCGTACCTACCTCCCTACCCGTACCTACCTCCCTACCTACCTACCTACCCTTACCTACCTACCTACCTACCTTCCCTTACCTACCTACCTACCCTTACCTACCTACCTACCCTTACCTACCTACCTTCCCTTACATATCTACCTACCCTTACATATCTACCTACCCTTACCTACCTACCTACCCTTACCTACCTACCTACCTTCCCCTACCTACCTACCTTCCCTTACCTACCTACCTACCCTTACCTACCTACCTTCCCTTACATATCTACCTACCATTACCTACCTACCTACCCTTACCTACCTACCTACCTACCCTTACCTACCTACCTACCCTTACCTACCTACCTACCCTTACCTACCTACCTACCCTTACCTACCTACCTACCCTTACCTATCTACCTTCCCTTACCTACCTACCCACCTACCCTTACCTACCTACCTACCTACCCCCTACCTACCCTTACCTACCTACACCTACCTACCCTTACCTACCTACCTACCCTTACCTACCTACCTACCCTTACCCACCTATCTACCCTTACCTACCTACCTACCCTTACCTACCCTTACCTACCTACCTACCCACCCCTACCAATCCCCCCTACCCTTACCTACCTACCTACCTACCCCCTCCCTACCCTTACCTACCTACCTATCAAATCACAGACTTCATTATAATCTAATAAACACAGAAATACGAGCCTTAGGTCATTTAATATGGTCAAACTATCATTTCCAAAAACAAAACCGTTTATTCTTTCATTGAGGTACTGAACCGTTGTGTATTTTATCTTAACGGGTGGCATCCATCAGTCTAAATATTGCTGTTACATTGAACAACCTTCAATGTTATGTCATAATTACGACCAATTCTGGAAAATGTAATTACGGTCTTTGTTAGGAAGAAATGGTCCTTCACACAGTTCGGCAACGAGCCAGACGGCCCAAACTGCTGCATAAACCCTGACTCTGCTTGCACTGAACGCAAGAGAAGTGACACAATTTCCCTAGTTAATATTGCCTGCTAACATGAGTTACTTTGAACTAAATATGCAGGTTTAAATTTTAAAAATCTACTTGTGTATTGATTTTAAGGAAGTCATTTTATGTTTATGGTTCGGTACATTGGTGCAACGATTGTGCTTTTGTTAAATCGTCCCCCGTTTGGCGAAGTTGAAGTAGGCTGTGATCCGATGATAAAAATGAACAGGCACCACTTTTATCATATGCAATGCAGGACAAGCTAGTTCACCTAGTAATATCATCAACCATGTGTAGTTAACTAGCAAGCACCTTGGCTCCTTGCTGCACTGGCGTAACAGGGGTGGTCAGGTGTAACAGGGGTGGTCAGGCGTAACAGGGGTGGTCAGGCGTAACAGGGGTGGTCAGGCGTAACAGGGGTGGTCAGGCGTAACAGGGGTGGTCAGGCGTAACAGGGGTGGTCAGGCGTAACAGGGGTGTAACGGGTGGTCAGGGGTGGTCAGGTGTAACAGGGGTGGTCAGGGGTGGTCAGGTGTAACAGGGGTGGTCAGGTGTAACAGGGGTGGTCAGGTGTAACAGGGGTGGTCAGGGGTGGTCAGGTGGTCAGCCTGCCACAGTCTCCTCATGGAGCAACGTAATCGGCCAGAATCGGCGTCCAAAAAGGCCAATTACCAATTTGTTATGAAAACTTGAAATCGGCCCAAATGAATCGGTCATGCCGACCTCTACTTACCTACACCTACACACTTACCCACCGACCTACCTAACCACAACCCTACCTACCCACTTAACCACCAACTGAACTACCTACCCACCCACCTACCATCTACCTACCTACCCACCCACTTACCATCTACCTACCTACCCACCCAACCACCTACCTACCCAACCACCCACCTACCTACCCAACCACCCACCTACCTACCTACCCATCTACCTACCTACTCATCTACCTACCCACCCACCTACCCACCCAACCACCTACCTACCCACCCAACTGCCATCTACCTGCCTGCCTGCCCATCTACCTGCCTACCAATCTACCCACCTACCATCCACCACCATCTACCTACCTACCCACCCCCTACCTGCCCACCCACCTGCCATCTGCCTACCCACCCACCTACCATCTGCCCATCTGCCTGCCTGCCCATCTACCTACCTACCCATCTGCCCATCTACCTACCCACCTGCCCATCTACCTACCTACCTACCTACCCATCTACCTACCTACCCATCTACCTACCCATCTACCTACCTACCTACCCATCTACCTACCTACCAATCTACCCACCTACCATCCACCTACCATCTACCTACCTACCTACCCACCCACCTACCTACCCACCCACCTACCATCTACCTACCCACCCACCTACCATCTACCCATCTACCTACCTACCCATCTACCTACCTACCCATCTACCCATCTACCTACCCACCTACCCATCTACCTATCTACCTACCTACCTACCCACCTACCTACCCACCCACCTACCTACCTACCTACCTACCCATCTACCTACCTACCTACCTACCCATCTACCTACCTACCCATCTACCTACCCACCCATCTACCTACCTCTACCTGCCTACCACCCATCTACCTGCCTGCCTGCCTGCCTGCCTGCCCACCCATATACCTACCTGCCCATCTACCCATCTGCCTGCCTGCCCATCTGCCTGCCCACCCATCTGCTACCTACCTGCCCATCTGCCTACCCACCTACCCACCCATCTACCTGCCTACCTACCCATCTACCTGCCCACCTACCTACCTACCCACCCATCTACCCACCTACCTACCTACCCACCCATCTACCTACCTACCTACCTACCTACCCACCCATCTACCTACCTACCCTACCCACCCATCTGCCTACCTGCCTGCCCACCTACCTACCTACCCACCCCTCTACCCACCCTCTACCTACCTACCATTCTACCTACCCATCTACCTACCCACCCACCCACCTACCTACCCATCTACCTACCTACCCACCTACCTACCCATCTACCTACCCATCTACCTACCCATCTACCTACCCATCTACCTACCTACCCACCTACCCACCCATCTACCTACCTACCTACCCCTCTACCCACCCTCTACCTACCCACCTACCTACCCACCCTCTACCTACCTACCTACCTACCTACCCACCCATCTACGTAGTAGTTATTTCCTCTCTGAGGTCAGTTGCTCATTTATTGGCTGGTTGCTTAGCCACTGACTCCATCTGACTCTCTGTCCAGTTCGTTGTCGATCTTTTTATTCGTTTCGCTGGGTCGTGTTCATTATAGGCACCGAGTGGGAGGGAACGAAACACCACCTGAATTTGTCCAATGAGAAACGCTCTTTTTTTTTTTTTGGTGTCTGTTTTGTGATAATGTTTGGCTATGTTGTGATAATGACTAGGGAACCCTGTTAGTTTCTAATGCACCAGGTCCTCATCAGCGTGTCTCTGAATACGCTGCTGATTGAAAGACCAGGAGGACAATAGCAGCTCTATTTGCTCGGCTGGCGAAGACTCATTTCACCACCGTTATTATGAGGACAATCTGAATAATATACCATTTCAAAGGAGGGCTTCAGTTTTCTATGATGGGTTCTTTCCATGTGGCTGTATGTGATGTTTTATAAGTGGCTGTTTTTGTTATCTTTTAAATGAAAGGCAGGAAGAGTTATCTTTTGAATTAGACTCTACAGGAAAGGCAGGAATTAGACTCTACAGGAAGAGACTGCACTGAATTAGACTCTACAGGAAGAGAGAGACTGCACTGAATTAGACTCTACAGGAAGAGAGAGACTGCACTGAATTAGACTCTACAGGAAGAGAGAGACTGCACTGAATTAGACTCTGAATTAGACTCTA
>NC_088409.1:440246-488749 GCF_034236695.1 Oncorhynchus nerka | reverse complement strand
CAAGGTGAAGAGAGTTCAAGTACAAGGGAGGAGTGAAAAGCACGCTGAACACATTAGTTCCTCCATGGAATGAAGTTTTGATTAATGATGAATTACCTGTGATAAATTATTCATTAGGGAAAGGGAAAGGGGATACCTAGTCAGTTGCACGTGTCTTCCGTATTTAACCCTCAATCAGAGGTTCAAGCAGCGAGCCGTGAGAAACTATTGGATTGGTTTGCCTTCATTATTATGAATCCCGTTAGCAGACACACTTAACCAGGCCCTATTCTTCCTGCCTGGTTCTTCTGAGGCATCACAGTTTCAAACATATTCCATACCTAAAACATATTCCACATACCTAAAAACATATTCCCCATACCTAAACATATTCCACATACCTAAAACATGTTCCACATACCTAAAACATGTTCCACATACCTAAAACATGTTCCACATACCTAAAACATATTCCACATACCTAAAACATATTCCACATACCTAAACATATTCCACATACCTGAAAACACATTCCACATACCTAAAACACATTCCACATACCTAAAGAAAACATATTCACATACCTAAAACATATTCCACATACCTAAAACATATTCCACATACCTAAAACACATATTCCCACATACCTAAAACATATTTCCATAAAAGAAACATATCACATACCGAAAACATATTCCACATACCTAAAACATATTCCACATAAAGAACATACATATTCACATACCTAAACATATTCCACATAACTAAAACATATAAATGTAAATATTCCACATACCTAAAAACATGTTCACATACCTAAAACATGTTCCACATACCTAAAAACATATTCATACCTAAAACATATTCCACTTACCTAAAACATATTCCACATACCTAAAACATATTCCACATACCTAAAACATATTACCACATAACGAAAACATATCCACATCCCAAATATTTCACATAACTAAAACATGTTCCACATACCTAAACATGTTCATACTAAACATATTCCACGTAACTAAAACATATTACATACCTAAAACAATATTCCACATAGCAAAGTCACATTGCGTCACATACCTAATAGGAGAGTTGTAGACCTGACAGTGAAATGTGACTTACAAGCCCTTTTAAACCAACAATGCAGTTTAAAAAATACAAATGAGAATAAGAAATTCCACATAGTTAAAAAGCGAGGCTATATCCAGGTATTACGGGCACAGTCAATGTGGACCTAAACACATTCCGGTACAGATGGAGGCTATAAAACGGTACATTCCAATGTGGAGGCTATAAACAGGGTATTCAGTACAGAGTCAATGTGGAGGCTATAAACAGGGTATTACGGTACAGAGTCAATATGGAATAACACATTCGGTACAGTCAATGGAGGCTATATACAGTATTACCAGTCAATGTGGAAGGCTATAAACATATTCCACATAGGCTATAAACATATTCGGTACAGAGTCAATGTGGAGGCTATATACAGGGTATTACGGTACAGAGTCAAATGGAGGCTATATGAGGTATTACGGTACACAATGTAGGCTATATACAGGGTACACCACATGTAGGCTATATACATATTACGGTACAGAGTCAATGTGGAGGCTATATATACAGGGTACTGGTACAGAGTCAATGTGGAGGCTATATACATATTCGGTACAGAGTCAATGTAGGTTATATACAGGGTATTACGGTACAGAGTCCCAATGTGGAGGCTATATACAGGGTTACGGTACAGAGTCAATGTGGAGGCTATACAGGGTATTACGGTACAGATTCAATGTGGAGACTATATACAGGGTATTACGGTACAGAGTCAATGTGGAGCTATATACATATTACGGTACAGAGTCAATGTGGAGGTTAAACAGGGTATTACGGTACAGAGTCAATGTGAAGGCTATATACAGGTATTACGGTACAAGTCAATGTGGAGGCTATATACAGGGGTACCAGTACAGAGTCAATGTGGAGGCTATATATACAGGGTATTACGGTACCAGAGTCAATGTGGAGGCTATAAACAGGGTATTACGGTACAGAGTCAATGTGGAGGCTATATACAGGGTGTTACGGGTACAGAGTCAATGTGGAGGCTATATGAGGTATTACGGTACAGAGTCAATGTGAAGGCTATATACAGGGTGTTACCGGTACAGAGTCAATGTGGAGACTATAAAGGGGTATTACGGTACAGAGTCAATGTGGAGGCTATATACAGGGTATTACGGTACAGACATGTGGAGGCTATCCACAGGGTACCGGTACAAGTCAATGTGGAGGCTTATACAGGAGTATTACGGTACAGAGTCAATGTGGAGGCTATATACAGGGTGTTACGGTACAGAGTCAATGTGGAGGCTATATACAGGGGTACCAGTACAGAGTCAATGGAGCTATATACAGAGGTATTACGGTACAGAGTCAATGTGGAGGCTATATACAGGGTATTCCGGTACAGAGTCAATGTGGAGGCTATATACAGGGTATTACGGTACAGGAGAGTCAATTAGGCTAAAACAGGGTATTCGGTACAGAGTCAATGTGGAGGCAATATACAGGGTATTACGGTACCCAGAGTCAATGTGGAGGCTATAAACATATTCGGTACAGAGTCAATGTGGAGGCTATATACAGGGTGTTACATACCAAAGTCAATGTGGAGGCTATACATACGGTACAGAGTCAATGTGGAGGCTATATACAGAGGTAAAACATACAGAGTCAATGTGGAGGCTATAAACAGGGTATTACGGTACAGTCAATGTAAGGCTAAAACAGTATACGGTACAGAGTCAATGTGGAGGCAATATACAGGGTATTACGGTACAGAGTCAATGTGGAGACTATATACAGGGTATTACGGTACAGAGTCAATGTGAAGGCTATATACAGGGTGTTACGGTACAGAGTCAATGTGGAGGCTATATACAGGGGTATTCCACGGTACCTAAGAGTCAATGTGGAGGCTATATACAGGGTATTACGGTACAGTCAATGTGGAGGCTATATACAGGGTACTGGTACAGAGTCAATGTGGGGCTATATACAGGGGTGTTACTGGTACAGGGTCAATGTGGACCTATATACAGGGGTATTACGGTACAGAGTCAATAGGCTAATACATATTCGGTACAGAGTCAATGTGGACCTATAAACATACCGGTACAGAGTCAATGTGGAGGCTATACTGGTACCCAGGCTATATTACGGTACAGAGTCAATGTGGAGGCTAAAACATATTCCCGGTACAGAGTCAATGTGGAGGGTTATATACAGGGTACCGGTACAGAGTCAATGTGGAGGCTATATACAGGGTGTTACGGTACAGAGTCAATGTGGAGGCTACATACAGGGGGTACCAGTACAGTCAATAGAAGCTATATTACAGGGTATTACGGTACATACAATGTGGAGGCTATACAGGGTTCCGGTACAGAGTCAATGTGGAGGCTATATACACATACGGTACAGAGTCAATGTGGAGGCTATATACAGGGTAAACAAGTCAATCAAGCTATATACAGGGTATTACCGGTACAGAGTCAATGTGGAGGCTATATACAGGGTAGCCGGTACAGAGACAATGTGAGGCTATACAGGGTGCCCGGTACAGAGTCAATGTGGAGCTATAACAGGGTATTACGGTACAGAGTCAATGTGGAGGCTATATACAGAAATAACGGTACAGAGTCAATGTGGAGGCAATATACAGGAGCTGCAGTACAGAGTCAATGTGGAGGCAATATACAGGGGTACCGGTACAGAGTCAATGTGGAGGCTATATACAGGGTGTACGGTACAGAGTCAATGTGGAGGCTATATACAGGGGGTACGGTACAGAGTCAATGTGGAGGCTATATACAGGGTATTACGGTACAGAGTCAATGTGGAGGCTATATACAGGGTATTACGGTACAGAGTCAATGTGGAGGCTATATACAGGTACCGGTACAGAGTCAATGTGGAGGCTATATACAGGGTACCGGTACAGAGTCAATGTGGAGGCTATATACAGGGGATACGGTACAGAGTCAATGTGGAGGCTATATACAGGTAGTACTGGTACAGAGTCAATGTGGAGGCTATATACAGGGTACCGGTACAGAGTCAATGTGGAGGCTATACAGGGGTACCGGTACAGAGTCAATGTGGAGGCTATATACAGGGTATTACGGTACAGAGTCAATGTGGAGGCTATATACAGGGGTACGGTACAGAGTCAATGTGGAGGCTATATACAGGGTACCGGTACAGAGTCAATGTGGAGGCTATATACAGGGTATTACGGTACAGAGTCAATGTGGAGGCTATATACAGGTTATTACGGTACTGAGTCAATGTGGAGGCTATATACAGGGTACGGTACAGAGTCAATGTGGAGGCTATATACAGGGTATTACGGTACAGAGTCAATGTGGAGGCTATATACAGGGTATTACGGTACAGAGTCAATGTGGAGGCTATATACAGAAGTACGGTACAGAGTCAATGTGGAGGCTATATACAGGGTGTTACGGTACAGAGTCAATGTGGAGGCTATATACAGGGTATTACGGTACAGAGTCAATGTGGAGGCTATATACAGGGTATTACGGTACAGAGTCAATGTGGAGGCTATATACAGGGTACGGTACAGAGTCAATGTGGAGGCTATATACAGGGTACCGGTACAGGTCAATATGGAGGCTAGGAGTCAATGTGGAGGCTATATACAGGGTATTACGGTACAGAGTCAATGTGGAGCTATATACAGGTATTACGGTACAGAGTCAATGTGGAGGCTATATACAGGAGTATTACGGTACAGAGTCAATGTGGAGGCTATATACAGGGTATTACGGTACAGAGTCAATGTGGAGGCTATATACAGGGGTAGTACGGTACAGAGTCAATGTGGAGGCTATATACAGGGTATTACGGTACAGAGTCAATGTGGAGGCTATATACAGGTATTACGGTACAGAGTCAATGTGGAGGCTATATACAGGGTATTACGGTACAGAGTCAATGTGGAGGCTATATACACAGTATTACGGTACAGAGTCAATGTGGAGGCTATATACAGGGTATTACGGTACAGAGTCAATGTGGAGGCTATATACAGGGGTACTGGTACAGAGTCAATGTGGAGGCTATATACAGGGGTATTACGGTACAGAGTCAATGTGGAGGCTATATACAGGGTATTACGGTACAGAGTCAATGTGGAGGCTATATACAGGGGTACCGGTACAGAGTCAATGTGGAGGCTATATACAGGGTACCGGTACAGAGTCAATGTGGAGGCTATATACAGGTACCCGGTACAGAGTCAATGTGGAGGCTATATACAGGGTATTACGGTACAGAGTCAATGTGGAGGCTATATACAGGGTATTATGCAGAAGTACGGTACAGAGTCAATGTGGAGGCTATATACAGGGTATTACGGTACAGAGTCAATGTGGAGGCTATATACAGGGTATTACGGTACAGAGTCAATGTGGAGGCTATATACAGTATTACGGTACAGAGTCAATGTGGAGCTATATACAGGGGTACTGGTACAGAGTCAATGTAGAGCTATATACAGAGTCAAGTACGGTACAGAGTCAATGTGGAGGCTATATACAGGGTATTACGGTACAGAGTCAATGTGGAGGCTATATACAGGGTATTACGGTACAGAGTCAATGTGGAGGCTATATGCAGGGTATTACGGTACAGAGTCAATGTGCAGGCTATATACAGGGTATTACGGTACAGAGTCAATGTGGAGGCTATATACAGGTATTACGGTACAGAGTCAATGTGGAGGCTTATATATACAGGGCTATATTACCGGTACAGAGTCAATGTGGAGGCTATATACAGGGTGTTACCCGGTACAGAGTCAATGTGGAGGCTATATACAGGGGTACTGGTACAGAGTCAATGTGGAGGATATATACAGGGTATTACTGGTACAGAGTCAATGTGGAGGCTATATACAGGGGGTATTACGGTACAGAGTCAATGTGGAGGCTATATACAGGGGTACCGGTACAGGGTCAATGTGGAGGCTATACCGGTACACAGGGTATTACGGTACAGAGTCAATGTGGAGGCTATATACAGGGTATTACGGTACAGAGTCAATGTGGAGACTATACAGGGTAGTACGGTACAGAGTCAATGTGGAGGCTATATACAGGGTATTACGGTACAGAGTCAATGTGGAGGCTATATACAGGGGTACCGGTACAGAGTCAATGTGGAGGTTATATACAGGGTATTACGGTACAGAGTCAATGTGGAGGCTATATACAGGGTATTACGGGTACAGAGTCAATGTGGAGGCTATATACAGGGTACCGGTACAGAGTCAATGTGGAGGCTATATACAGGGTACCGGTAGTGTGGAGGTTATATTACGGTACAGAGTCAATGTGGAGGCTATATACAGGGGTACGGTACAGAGTCAATGTGGAGGCTATATACAGGGTATTACGGTACAGAGTCAATGTGGAGGCTATATACAGGGTGTTACGGTACAGAGTCAATGTGGAGGCTATATACAGGGTACCGGTACAGAGTCAATGTGGAGGCTATATACAGGGGTTACGGTACAGAGTCAATGTGGAGGCTATATACAGGGTATTACCGGTACAGAGTCAATGTGGAGGCTATATACAGGGTACCGGTACAGAGTCAATGTGGAGGCTATATACAGGGTATTACCGGTACAGAGTCAATGTGGAGGCTATATACAGAGGTATTACGGTACAGAGTCAATGTGGAGGCTATATACAGGGTATTACGGTACAGAGTCAATGTGGAGGCTATATACAGAAGTACCGGTACAGAGTCAATGTGGAGGCTATATGCAGGGTACTGGTACAGAGTCAATGTAGAGTACAGAGTCAATGTGGGGCTATATACAGGGGTACGGTACAGAGTCAATGTGGAGGCTATATACAGAGGGTATTACGGTACAGAGTCAATGTGGAGGCTATATACAGGGTGTTACTGGTACAGAGTCAATGTGGAGGCAATATACAGGGTATTACGGTACAGAGTCAATGTGGAGGCTATATACAGGGTATTACGGTACAGAGTCAATGTGGAGGTTATATACAGGGTATTACGGTACAGAGTCAATGTGGAGGCTATATACAGGGTATTACGGTACAGAGTCAATGTGGAGGCTATATACAGGGTATTACGGTACCAGAGTCAATGTGGAGAGCTATATGCAGTGGTACTGGTACAAGTCAATGTGGAGGCTATATACAGGGGGTACTGGTACAGAGTCAATGTGGAGGCTATATACAGGGTAACGGTACAAGTCAGCTATATACAGGGTAGCGGTACAGAGTCAATGTGGAGGCTATATACAGGGGGTACCGGTACAGAGTCAATGTGGAGCTATATACAGGGGTACTGGTACAGAGTCAATGTGGAGGCTATATACAGGGGTACCGGTACAGAGTCAATGTGGAGGCTATATACAGGGGCACCGGTACAGAGTCAATGTGGAGGCTATATACAGGGTACGGTACAGAGTCAATGTGGAGGCTACCGGTACAGAGTCAATGTGGAGGCTATATTACGGTACAGAGTCAATGTGGAGGCTATATACAGGGAGTGCCGGTACAGAGTCAAGAGGCTATATACAGGGGTACCGGTACAGAGTCAATGTGGAGACTATATACAGGGTACGGTACGAGTCAATGTGGATATATACAGGGTGTTGCGGTACAGAGTCAATGTGGAGGCTATATACAGAGTACCGGTACAGAGTCAATGTGGAGGCTATATACAGGGGGGTACCGGTACAGAGTCAATGGAGACTATATACAGGGTATTACCGGTACAGAGTCAATGTGGAGGCTATATACAGGGGTATTACGGTACAGAGTCAATGTGGAGGCTATATACAGGGGTACCGGTACAGAGTCAATGTGGAGACTATATACAGAAATTTACCGGTACAGAGTCAATGTGGAGGCTATACAGGGTATTACGGTACAGAGTCAATGTGGAGACTATATACAGGGGTACCCATTACAGTCAATGTGGAGACTATATACAGGGGTACCGGTACAGAGTCAATGTGGAGGCTATATACAGGGGTACCGGTACAGAGTCAATGTGGAGGCTATATACAGGGGTACCGGTACAGAGTCAATGTGGAGGCTATATACAGGGGTGCCGGTACAGAGTCAATGTGGAGGCTATATACAGGGTATTACGGTACAGAGTCAATGTGGAGGCTATATACAGGGGTACCGGTACAGAGTCAATGTGGAGGCTATATACAGGGGTACCGGTACAGAGTCAATGTGGAGACTATATACAGGGTACCGGTACAGAGTCAATGTGGAGGCTATATACAGGGGTACGGTACAGAGTCAATGTGGAGGCTATATACAGGGGTACCGGTACAGAGTCAATGTGGAGGCTATATACAGGGTATTACAGTACAGAGTCAATGTGGAGGCTATATACAGAAATTGCGGTACAGAGTCAATGTGGAGGCTATATACAGGGGTACCGGTACAGAGTCAATGTGGAGACTATATACAGGTGGTACTGGTACAGAGTCAATGTGGAGGCTATATACAGGGGTACGGTACAGAGTCAATGTGGAGGCTATATACAGGGGTACCGGTACAGAGTCAATGTGGAGGCTATATACAGGGGGTACCGGTACAGAGTCAATGTGGAGGCTATATACAGGGGTACCGGTACAGAGTCAATGTGGAGGCTATATACAGGGGTACCGGTACAGAGTCAATGTGGAGGCTATATACAGGTGGTACGGTACAGAGTCAATGTGGAGGCTATATACAGGGGTACTGGTACAGAGTCAATGTGGAGGCTATATACAGGGGGTACTGGTACAGAGTCAATGTGGAGGCTATATACAGGGTATTACGGTACAGAGTCAATGTGGAGGCTATATACAGAAATTACCGGTACAGAGTCAATGTGGAGGCTATATACAGGGGTACCGGTACAGAGTCAATGTGGAGGCTATATACAGGGGGTACCGGTACAGAGTCAATGTGGAGGCTATATACAGGGGTACGGTACAGAGTCAATGTGGAGGCTATATACAGGGGTACGGTACAGAGTCAATGTGGAGGCTATATACAGGGGGTACGGTACAGAGTCAATGTGGAGGCTATATACAGGGGGTACCGGTACAGAGTCAATGTGGAGGCTATATACAGGGGTACGGTACAGAGTCAATGTGGAGGCTATATACAGGGGTACCAGTACAGAGTCAATGTGGAGGCTATATACAGGGGTACCGGTACAGAGTCAATGTGGAGGCTATATACAGGGGTACCGGTACAGAGTCAATGTGGAGGCTATATACAGGGGGTACGGTACAGAGTCAATGTGGAGGCTATATACAGGGGTACCGGTACAGAGTCAATGTGGAGGCTATATACAGGGGGTATTACGGTACAGAGTCAATGTGGAGGCTATATACAGGGGGTACCGGTACAGAGTCAATGTGGAGGCTATATACAGGGGTACCGGTACAGAGTCAATGTGGAGGCTATATACAGGGGGTACCGGTACAGAGTCAATGTGGAGGCTATATACAGGGGTACCGGTACAGAGTCAATGTGGAGGCTATATACAGGGGTTACGGTACAGAGTCAATGTGGAGGCTATATACAGGGGGTACCGGTACAGAGTCAATGTGGAGGCTATATACAGGGTACCGGTACAGAGTCAATGTGGAGGCTATATACAGGGGTACCGGTACAGAGTCAATGTGGAGGCTATATACAGGGGGTACGGTACAGAGTCAATGTGGAGGCTATATACAGGGGGTACCGGTACAGAGTCAATGTGGAGGCTATATACAGGGGGTACCGGTACAGAGTCAATGTGGAGGCTATATACAGGGGTACCGGTACAGAGTCAATGTGGAGGCTATATACAGGGTACCGGTACAGAGTCAATGTGGAGGCTATATACAGGGGTACCGGTACAGAGTCAATGTGGAGGCTATATACAGGGGTACCGGTACAGAGTCAATGTGGAGGCTATATACAGGGGTACCGGTACAGAGTCAATGTGGAGGCTATATACAGGGGTATACAGAGTCAATGTGGAGGCTATATACAGGGGTATTACGGTACAGAGTCAATGTGGAGGCTATATACAGGGGTACCGGTACAGAGTCAATGTGGAGGCTATATACAGGGGTACCGGTACAGAGTCAATGTGGAGGCTATATACAGGGGTACCGGTACAGAGTCAATGTGGAGGCTATATACAGGGGGTACCGGTACAGAGTCAATGTGGAGGCTATATACAGGGGGTACGGTACAGAGTCAATGTGGAGGCTATATACAGGGGTACCGGTACAGAGTCAATGTGGAGGCTATATACAGGGGGTACCGGTACAGAGTCAATGTGGAGGCTATATACAGGGGTACCGGTACAGAGTCAATGTGGAGGCTATATACAGGGGTACCGGTACAGAGTCAATGTGGAGGCTATATACAGGGGTACCGGTACAGAGTCAATGTGGAGGCTATATACAGGGGGTACCGGTACAGAGTCAATGTGGAGGCTATATACAGGGGGTACCGGTACAGAGTCAATGGAGGCTATATACAGGGGTACCGGTACAGAGTCAATGTGGAGGCTATATACAGGGGGTACCGGTACAGAGTCAATGTGGAGGCTATATACAGGGGGTACCGGTACAGAGTCAATGTGGAGGCTATATACAGGGGGTACCGGTACAGAGTCAATGTGGAGGCTATATACAGGGGTTACGGTACAGAGTCAATGTGGAGGCTATATACAGGGGGGTACCGGTACAGAGTCAATGTGGAGGCTATATACAGGGGTACCGGTACAGAGTCAATGTGGAGGCTATATACAGGGGTACCGGTACAGAGTCAATGTGGAGGCTATATACAGGGTATTACGGTACAGAGTCAATGTGGAGGCTATATACAGGGGTACCGGTACAGAGTCAATGTGGAGGCTATATACAGGGGTACCGGTACAGAGTCAATGTGGAGGCTATATACAGGGGTACCGGTACAGAGTCAATGTGGAGGCTATATACAGGGGGTACCGGTACAGAGTCAATGTGGAGGCTATATACAGGGGTACCGGTACAGAGACAATGTGGAGGCTATATACAGGGTATTACGGTACAGAGTCAATGTGGAGGCTATATACAGGGTATTACGGTACAGAGTCAATGTGGAGGCTATATACAGGGGGTACCGGTACAGAGTCAATGTGGAGGCTATATACAGGGGTACCGGTACAGAGTCAATGTGGAGGCTATATACAGGGGTACTGGTACAGAGTCAATGTGGAGGCTATATACAGGGTATTACGGTACAGAGTCAATGTGGAGGCTATATACAGGGGGTACCGGTACAGAGTCAATGTGGAGGCTATATACAGGGGGTATTACGGTACAGAGTCAATGTGGAGGCTATATACAGGGGTACCGGTACAGAGTCAATGTGGAGGCTATATACAGGGGTACCGGTACAGAGTCAATGTGGAGGCTATATACAGGGGTACCGGTACAGAGTCAATGTGGAGGCTATATACAGGGGTACCGGTACAGAGTCAATGTGGAGGCTATATACAGGGGGTACCGGTACAGAGTCAATGTGGAGGCTATATACAGGGGGTACCGGTACAGAGTCAATGTGGAGGTTATATACAGGGGGTACCGGTACAGAGTCAATGTGGAGGCTATATACAGGGGTACCGGTACAGAGTCAATGTGGAGGCTATATACAGGGGGTACCGGTACAGAGTCAATGTGGAGGCTATATACAGGGGTACCGGTACAGAGTCAATGTGGAGGCTATATACAGGGGTACCGGTACAGAGTCAATGTGGAGGCTATATACAGGGGTACCGGTACAGAGTCAATGTGGAGGCTATATACAGGGGTACCGGTACAGAGTCAATGTGGAGGCTATATACAGGGGTACCGGTACAGAGTCAATGTGGAGGCTATATACAGGGGTACCGGTACAGAGACAATGTGGAGGCTATATACAGGGGGTACCGGTACAGAGTCAATGTGGAGGCTATATACAGGGGGTACCGGTACAGAGACAATGTGGAGGCTATATACAGGGTATTACGGTACAGAGTCAATGTGGAGGCTATATACAGGGGGTACGGTACAGAGTCAATGTGGAGGCTATATACAGGGGGTACCGGTACAGAGTCAATGTGGAGGCTATATACAGGGGGTACCGGTACAGAGACAATGTGGAGGCTATATACAGGGGGGTACCGGTACAGAGTCAATGTGGAGGCTATATACAGGGGGTACCGGTACAGAGACAATGTGGAGGCTATATACAGGGTATTACGGTACAGAGTCAATGTGGAGGCTATATACAGGGTATTACGGTACAGAGTCAATGTGGAGACTATATACAGGGGGTACCGGTACAGAGTCAATGTGGAGGCTATATACAGGGGGTACCGGTACAGAGTCAATGTGGAGGCTATATACAGGGGGTACTGGTACAGAGTCAATGTGGAGGCTATATACAGGGGGTACCGGTACAGAGTCAATGTGGAGACTATATACAGGGGTACCGGTACAGAGTCAATGTGGAGGCTATATACAGGGGTACCGGTACAGAGTCAATGTGGAGGCTATATACAGGGGGTACCGGTACAGAGTCAATGTGGAGGCTATATACAGGGGTACGGTACAGAGTCAATGTGGAGGCTATATACAGGGGTACCGGTACAGAGTCAATGTGGAGGCTATATACAGGGGTACCGGTACAGAGTCAATGTGGAGGCTATATACAGGGGTACGGTACAGAGTCAATGTGGAGGCTATATACAGGGGTACCGGTACAGAGTCAATGTGGAGGCTATATACAGGGGTACCGGTACAGAGTCAATGTGGAGGTTATATACAGGGGTACCGGTACAGAGTCAATGTGGAGGCTATATACAGGGGGTACCGGTACAGAGTCAATGTGGAGGCTATATACAGGGGTACCGGTACAGAGTCAATGTGGAGGCTATATACAGGGGTACCGGTACAGAGTCAATGTGGAGGCTATATACAGGGGTACCGGTACAGAGTCAATGTGGAGACTATATACAGGGGGTACCAGTACAGAGTCAATGTGGAGACTATATACAGGGGGTACCGGTACAGAGTCAATGTGGAGGCTATATACAGGGGTACCGGTACAGAGTCAATGTGGAGGCTATATACAGGGGTACCGGTACAGAGTCAATGTGGAGACTATATACAGGGGTACCGGTACAGGGTCAATGTGGAGGCTATATACAGGGGGTACCGGTACAGAGTCAATGTGGAGACTATACACAGGGGTACCGGTACAGAGTCAATGTGGAGGCTATATACAGGGGGTACCGGTACAGAGTCAATGTGGAGACTATACACAGGGGTACCGGTACAGAGTCAATGTGGAGACTATATACAGGGGTACCGGTACAGAGTCAATGTGGAGGTTATATACAGGGGGTACCGGTACAGAGTCAATGTGGAGGTTATATACAGGGGTACCCGGTACAGAGTCAATGTGGAGGCTATATACAGGGTGTACGGTACAGAGTCAATGTGGAGACTATATACAGGGGTACCGGTACAGAGTCAATGTGGAGACTATACACAGGGGTACCAGTACAGGGTCAATGTGGAGACTATATACAGGGGGTACCGGTACAGAGTCAATGTGGAGGCTATATACAGGGGTACCGGTACAGAGTCAATGTGGAGGCTATATACAGGGGTACCGGTACAGAGTCAATGTGGAGGCTATATACAGGGGTACCGGTACAGAGTCAATGTGGAGGCTATATACAGGGGTACCGGTACAGAGTCAATGTGGAGGCTATATACAGGGGGTACCGGTACAGAGTCAATGTGGAGGCTATATACAGGGTACCGGTACAGAGTCAATGTGGAGACTATATACAGGGGGTACCGGTACAGAGTCAATGTGGAGACTATATACAGGGGGGTACCGGTACAGAGTCAATGTGGAGGCTATATACAGGGGGTACTGGTACAGAGACAATGTGGAGGCTATATACAGGGGGGTACCGGTAGAGAGTCAATGTGCGGGGGTACCGGTACAGAGTCAATGTGGAGACTATATATAGGGGGTACCGGTACAGAGTCAATATGCGGGGGCACCGGTACAGAGACAATGTGGAGACTATATACAGGGGGTACCGGTACAGAGTCAATGTGCGGGGGCACCGGTACAGAGACAATGTGGAGACTATATACAGGGGGTACCGGTACAGAGTCAATATGCGGGGGCACCGGTACAGAGTCAATGTGGAGACTATATACAGGGGGTACCGGTACAGAGTCAATGTGGAGACTATATACAGGGGGTACCGGTACAGAGTCAATGTGGAGACTATATACAGGGGGTACCGGTACAGAGTCAATGTGGAGGCTATATACAGGGGTACGGTACAGAGTCAATGTGGAGACTATATACAGGGGGTACGGTACAGAGTCAATGTGGAGGCTATATACAGGGGTACCGGTACAGAGTCAATGTGGAGACTATATACAGGGGTACCGGTACAGAGTCAATGTGGAGACTATATACAGGGGTACCGGTACAGAGTCAATGTGGAGGCTATATACAGGGGTACCGGTACAGAGTCAATGTGGAGGCTATATACAGGGGTACCGGTACAGAGTCAATGTGGAGGCTATATACAGGGGGTACCGGTACAGAGTCAATGTGGAGGCTATATACAGGGGGTACCGGTACAGAGTCAATGTGGAGGCTATATACAGGGGTACTGGTACAGAGTCAATGTGGAGGCTATATACAGGGGTACCGGTACAGAGTCAATGTGGACACTATATACAGGGGGTACCGGTACAGAGTCAATGTGGAGACTATATACAGGGGGGTACCGGTACAGAGACAATGTGGAGACTATATATAGGGGGTACCGGTACAGAGTCAATGTGGAGACTATATACAGGGGGGTACCGGTACAGAGACAATGTGGAGACTATATACAGGGGGGTACCGGTACAGAGACAATGTAGAGGCTATATACAGGGGTGTACCGGTACAGAGTCAATGTGGAGACTATATATAGGGGGTACCGGTACAGAGTCAATATGCGGGGGCACCGGTTAGTCGAGGTAATTGAGGTAATATGTACATGTAGGTAGAGCTATTAAAGTGACATATGCATAGATAATAACAGAGAGTAGCAGTGGTGTAAAAGGGGGGAGAGTTGGCAATGCAAATAGTACAGTAGCCATTTCAGGTGTTCTGGAGTCTTATGGCAGGGGTAGAAGCTGTTACAGAGCCTCTTGGACCTAGACTTGGCTCTCCGGTACCGCTTGCTGTGCGGTAGCAGAGTCAATGGAGACAGTCTATGACTAGGGTGGCTGGATACTTTGACAATTTTTCGGGCCTTCCTCTGACACCGCCTGGTATAGAGGTTCCAGGCAGTGATGCAGCTCTCGATGGTGCAGCTGTAGAACCTTTTGAGGATCTGAGGACCCGTGCCAAATCTTTCGTGATGAGTGATCGCTGTTCTGATGTCCAGAAGTTATTTTTCGGTCTTAAGAGACCGTAGCAGCAACATTATGTAAAAAATAAGTTTAAAAAATAAGTTACAACCAACGCAAAAAAACGAAGATAAAAACACAATCGGTTAGGAGCATGTAAAACGTCAGCCATCTTCTTCTGTGCCGTCATAACTAAAACATAGTCCACATAACTAAAACATGGTCCACATAACTAAAACATGGTCCACATAACTAAAACATGGTCCACATAACTAAAACATAGTCCACATAACTAAAACATGGTCCACATAACTAAAACATGGTCCACATAACTAAAACATGGTCCACATAACTAAAACATGGTCCACATAACTAAAACATAGTCCACATAACTAAAACATTGTCCACATAACTAAAACATAGTCCACATAACTAAAACAGTCCACATGAGACTAAAACATAGCACATAACTAAAACAGAGTCCACATAACTAAAACATGGTCCACATAACTAAAACATAGTCCACATAACTAAAACATAGTCCACATAACTAAAACATAGTCCACATAACTAAAACATAGTCCACATAACTAAAACAGAGTCACATAACTAAAACATAGTCCACATAACTAAAACATAGTCCACATAACTAAAACATAGTCCACATAACTAAAACATAGTCCACATAACTAAAACATAGTCCACTAAAACATAGTCCACATAACTAAAACATAGTCCACATAACTAAAACATAGTCCACATAACTAAAACATGGTCCACATAACTAAAACATAGTCCACATAACTAAAACATAGTCCACATAACTAAAACATAGTCCACATAACTAAAACATAGTCCACATAACTAAAACATGGTCCACATAACTAAAACATAGTCCACATAACTAAAACATAGTCCACATAACTAAAACATAGTCCACATAACTAAAACATAGTCCACATAACTAAAACATGGTCCACATAACTAAAACATAGTCCACATAACTAAAACATGGTCCACATAACTAAAACATGGTCCACATAACTAAAACATAGTCACATAACTAAAATATAGTCCACATAACTAAAACATAGTCCACATAACTAAAACATAGTCCACATAACTAAAACATAGTCCAATAACTAAAACATAGTCCACATAACTAAAACATGGTCACATAACTAAAACATAGTCCACATAACTAAAACATAGTCCACATAACTAAAATATAGTCCACATAACTAAAACATAGTCCACATAACTAAAAATATAGTCCACATAACTAAAACATAGTCCACATAACTAAAACATAGTCCACATAACTAAAATATAGTCCACATAACTAAAACATAGTCCAATAGACTAAAATATAGTCCACATAACTAAAACATAGTCCACATAACTAAAACATAGTCCACATAACTAAAACATGGAGTCCACATAACTAAAATATAGTCCACATAACTAAAACATAGTGTATTCTAAAACATAGTGGATAACTAAAACATAGTCCCAAAACTATAGTCCACATAACGGTGCAAAAACAGAGTCCATTAAAAACATGTATTCTAAAACATAGTCCACATAACTAAAACATAGTCCACATAACTAAAGCATAGTCCACATAACTAAAACATGGTCCACATAACTAAAACATAGTCCACATAACTAAAACATAGTCAATAACTTACATAGTCCACATAACTGTGCATAGTCTTTGTATAACTAAAACATAGTTAAAACATAGTCCACATAACTAAAACATAGTCCACATAACTAAAACATAGTCCACATAACTAAAACATGGTCCACATAACTAAAACATAGTCCACATAACTAAACATAGTCCACATAACTAAAACATGGTCCACATAACTAAAACATAGTCCACATAACTAATTATAGTCCTTAAAACATAGTCCACATAACTAAAACATAGTCCACATAACTAAAACATAGTCCACATAACTAAAACATAGTCCACATAACTAAAACATAGTCCACTAAAACATAGTCCACATAACTAAAACATAGTCCACATAACTAAAACATAGTCCACATAACTAAAACATAGTCCACATAACTAAAACATAGTCCACATAACTAAAACATGGTCCACATAACTAAAACATAGTCCACATAACTAAAACATAGTCCACATAACTAAAACATAGTCCACATAACTAAAACATAGTCCACATAACTAAAACATAGTCCACATAACTAAACATAGTCCACATAACTAAAACATAGTCCACATAACTAAAACATGGTCCACATAACTAAACATAGTCCACATAACTAAAACATAGTCCACATAACTAAAACATAGTCCACATAACTAAAACATAGTCCACATAACTAAAACATAGTCCACATAACTAAAACATAGTCCACATAATGGTCCACATAACTAAAACATAGTCCACATAACTAAAATATAGTCCCAAACTAAAACATAGTCCACATAACTAAAACATAGTCCACATAACTAAAATAGTCCACATAACTAAAACATAGTCCACATAACTAAAACATAGTCCACATAACTAAAACATAGTCCACATAACTAAAACATAGTCCACATAACTAAAACATAGTCCACATAACTAAAACATAGTCCACATAACTAAAACATAGTCCACATAACTAAAACATAGTCCACATAACTAAAACATAGTCCACATAACTAAAACATAGTCCACATAACTAAAACATAGTCCACATAACTAAAACATAGTCCACATAACTAAAACATAGTCCACATAACTAAAACATAGTCCAACATAGTCCATTAAATGGTGGGAGTCCAATAACTAAAACATTGTGTTTTTCTAAATTATGTATTCTGATGTGGATCCATAATGAAGTGAAGCCTTAGCATAACCACCACTGTGCTCTTCTTTGTATTCTGGATTTGGATCCCCATGAACTGAAGCCTTAGCAACCCCCATGTGTCTTCTTTGTATTCTGGATATGGATCCCCATGAAGTGAAGCCTTAGCAACCACCCATTTGTTCTTCTTTGTATTCTGGATGTGGATCCCCATGAAGTGAAGCCTTAGCAACCACCACTGTGCTCTTCTTTGTATTCTTGATGTGGATCCCCATGAAGTGAAGCCTTAGCAACCACCACTGTGCTCTTCTTTGTATTCTGGATTTGGATCCCCATGAAGTGAAGCCTTAGCAACCACCACTGTGCTCTTCTTTGTATTCTGGATGTGGATCCCCATGAAGTGAAGCCTTAGCAACCCCCATTGTGTTCTTCTTTGTATTCTGGATGTGGATCCCCATGAAGTGAAGCCTTAGCAACCACCACTGTGTTCTTCTTTGTATTCTGGATGTGGATCCCCATGAAGTGAAGCCTTAGCAACCACCACTGTGCTCTTCTTTGTATTCTGGATGTGGATCCCCATGAAGTGAAGCCTTAGCAACCCCCATTGTGTTCTTCTTTGTATTCTGGATGTGGATCCCCATGAAGTGAAGCCTTAGCAACCCCCATTGTGTTCTTCTTTGTATTCTGGATGTGGATCCCCATTAAGTGAAGCCTTAGCAACCACCACTGTGCCCTTCTTTGTATTCTGGATGTGGATCCCCATGAAGTGAAGCCTTAGCAACCACCACTGTGCCCTTCTTTGTATTCTGGATGTGGATCCCCATGAAGTGAAGCCTTAGCAACCCCCATTGTGTTCTTCTTTGTATTCTGGATGTGGATCCCCATTAAGTGAAGCCTTAGCAACCCCCATTGTGTTCTTCTTTGTATTCTGGATGTGGATCCCCATTAAGTGAAGCCTTAGCAACCACCACTGTGCTCTTCTTTTATATTATTGATGTGGATCCCCATTAAGTGAAGCCTTAGCAACCACCACTGTGCTCTTCTTTGTATTCTGGATGTGGATCCCCATTAAGCGAAGCCTTAGCAACCACCACTGTGCTGTTGTTTGGCACATAACTAAAACATTCTGTGTTTTATCCATGGGTAGATCATATGGTATCATGTGGTATGTCACTTTAGTTTGGATTCTTGTCAAGTGATTCAATCAGGTATTTGATTTGAATGGGACACCAGCCACCAGTGAATAAATACAGTAAGAAGATTCTTTGAATAGAGACTCCAGTGTCCGTGGGGTGAAGAGGGTGGGGAGAGCCACCCCGGGGTTACATCTTAATAATTACCCTCGTCAAATAAATGTATTTCCTGACATGGCCTTGAGGGTTAACAACACAACTGAAGCCATCCGTGCCAGACAGGACAAAAACTCAGAGTTCTACCTCTCTGTATGCTTTCCAAAAGTAGTGCACTACGGCTGACTAGAGCCCAGTCAAAAGTAGTGCACTACGGCTGACTAGAGCCCAGTCAAAAGTAGTGCACTACGGCTGACTAGAGCCCAGTCAAAAGTAGTGCACTACGGCTGACTAGAGCCCAGTCAAAAGTAGTGCACTACGGCTGACTAGAGCCCAGTCAAAAGTAGTGCACTACGGCTGACTAGAGCCCAGTCAAAAGTAGTGCACTAAGGCTGACTAGAGCCCAGTCAAAAGTAGTGCACTACGGCTGACTAGAGCCCAGTCGGCAGGGCTCTAGTGGTTAGGGCATTGGACTTGTAACCGGAAGGTTGCAAGTTCAAACCCCCGATCTGCCCCTGAACAGGCACTGTTCCTAGGCCGTCATTGAAAATAAGAATTTGTTCTTAACTGACTTGCCTGGTTAAATAAAGGTAAAATAAAAAACAAAAGTCAAAAGCAGCCATTCTCCCTCTCCACCAGCTGAAGCAGAGGAATCATCCATTCTCCCTCTCTACCAGGCTGAAGCAGAGGAATCATCCTTTCTCCCTCTCCACCAGGCTGAAGCAGAGGAATCATCCATTCTCCCTCTCTACCAGCTGAAGCAGAGGAATCATCCATTCTCCCTCTCCACCAGGCTGAAGCAGAGGAATCATCCATTCTCCCTCTCCACCAAGCTGAAGCAGAGGAATCATCCATTCTCCCTCTCCACCAGCTGAAGCAGAGGAATCATCCATTCTCCCTCTCCACCAGGCTGAAGCAGAGGAATCATCCATTCTCCCTCTCCACCAGCTGAAGCAGAGGAATCATCCATTCTCCCTCTCCACCAGGCTGAGGCAGAGGAATCATCCATTCTCCCTCTCCACCAGCTGAAGCAGAAGAATCAGCCATTCTCCCTCTCTACCAGCTGAAGCAGAGGAATCATCCATTCTCCCTCTCCACCAGCTGAAGCAGAGGAATCATCCATTCTCCCTCTCTACCAGGCTGAAGCAGAGGAATCATCCTTTCTCCCTCTCCACCAGGCTGAAGCAGAGGAATCATCCATTCTCCCTCTCCACCAGCTGAAGCAGAGGAATCATCCATTCTCCCTCTCCACCAGGCTGAAGCAGAGGAATCATCCATTCTCCCTCTCCACCAGCTGAAGCAGAGGAATCATCCATTCTCCCTCTCCACCAGGCTGAGGCAGAGGAATCATCCATTCTCCCTCTCCACCAGCTGAAGCAGAAGAATCAGCCATTCTCCCTCTCTACCAGCTGAAGCAGAGGAATCATCCATTCTCCCTCTCCACCAGCTGAAGCAGAGGAATCATCCATTCTCCCTCTCCACCAGCTGATCGCCATCAGCAGGGTTCTAGTTAGATTTAGGCTTTAGCTACTTAATGCTAGATTATAAGAAAGCAGAGAGAGAGAGAGAGAGAGAGACCAGAGTCAGCTGGGGCTGCGTCCCAAACGGCAGTCTATTCCCCTATATAGTGCACTACTTTTGACCAGAGCTCATAGGGATCTGATTAAAAGTATGATCAGAAGTAAGCCACCATATAGGGAATAGTGTGGCATTTGGGACGCATTCAGAATCACTGTTCTCAGTCACGCAGTCAGAGTCACTGTGTCAAGTCACGCAGTCAGCCATGGGAATCAGGCAGCACTATGGGGATAAAGTCAACAATGTGGCTCAGGCTGCCGCTTGCAGCTCCTCAGGACTTGACATCTGCCTCATGTTGCAGGTCTGGACGAAGAGATAAGTTTAGTGTTCTCCATATCTCATTCTCTCTCTCTCTCTCTCTCTCTCTGTCTCTGTCTCTGTCTCTGTTTCTGTCTCTGTCTCTCCTCTCTCTCTCTCTCTCTCTCTCTCTCTCTGTCTCTCTGTCTCTCTCTCTCTCTGTCTCTCTCTCTGTCTCTCTGTCTCTCTGTCTCTCTATCTCTCTCTGTCTCTGCTACGTACACACAGCCAAAATACACCGGCTCCAAAAGCCATTACCACACAATAGCCCGGAGATGGCTTCCTCTCAGTACGCAATACTAACCGAGAATACAAAATGAAAAACAGTCTCTCTGTATATATCCTAAAACTACAGTCTATCACATTATTTAATGTCTTCCTCAACACTGATATTTGTCTACATGTTTCAGACATTATGAACTGTGATTTCATTCCCTCTTAGGTGTTAGTGGCATGCCAACAGATAAATATACTAAGGACTGAATACACTGCAAGAGTCCTGATGGAATTGTCACCTGTCAAACATTCCAACATTCCATTCTCAATATTCCGACGATGACACTCAACATTCCATTCTCAATATTCCGACAATGACACTCAAACATTCCTTTCTCAATATTCCGTCAATGACACTCAAACATTCCTTTCTCAATATTCCGACAATGACACTCAAACATTCCTTTCTCAATATTCCGTCAATGACACTCAAACATTCCTTTCTCAATATTCCGACAATGACACTCAAACATTCCTTTCTCAATATTCCGACGACGACTCTCAACATTCCACTGGCATTCTAGAATGTTGAGGACCAAAAAGGTGACACAGCCATTTGTCAGTGCTGTGAGCAGCAGCCTCAGTGATAGCCTTCTGTTTTATGGAAATGCAACGTAGATGGGATGGACGGCTGGGGGCCAGAACTAGCTGTGCATAACAAATAGGCCTGGTGTTAAACCCGCCTGTGGACTCAGGCTCGGAGTCTCCTAACTTTTCTCCCTTGATGAATGTTCTATTCTTCCCAGTTATCAGTATACATGCAGAGAGATGCCAGACAGTTGCAGAACTGTTAGAATCCTAGACCCGAGTCCCAAATGGGACCCTATTCCCTATAAAGTGCACTAGATTTGACCAGAGCCCTGTCAGTGCCATTTGAGACAACGCTACTCTCTATAACCCTGTTGGACAAGTGAACTGCAGAGATGTTGTTGATGATGTTGCGTAGTAGAGAAGATGTACCTCTATCTTTAGCAATATTATAAGATGAGTGCAGATGGGAGAATGAGGGATCTAGTGGTGCTGTGGTGTTAATCTAGTGGTATTACCCTATACTGTTCTATACTGCTGTGGTGTGAATCTAGTGGTATTACCCTATATTGTACTGCTGTGGTGACAATCTAGTGGTATTACCCTATACTGTACTGCTGTGGTGTTAATCTAGTGGTATTAGCCTATACTGTACTGCTGTGGTGTTAATCTAGTGGTATTACCCTATTCTGTACTGCTGTGGTGTTAATCTAGTGGTATTACCCTATACTGTACTGTACTGCTGTGGTGTTAATCTAGTGGTATTACCCTATACTGTACTGTACTGCTGTGGTGTTAATCTAGTGTTATTACCCTATACTGTACTGCTGTGGTGTTAATCTAGTGGTATTGCCCTATACTGTACTGCTGTGGTGTTAATCTAGTGGTATTACCCTATACTGTACTGTACTGCTGTGGTGTTAATCTAGTGGTATTACCCTATACTGTACTGCTGTGGTGTTAATCTAGTGGTATTATCCTGTACTGTACTGTTGTGGTGTTAATCTAGTGTTATTACCCTATACTGTACTGCTGTGGTGTTAATCTAGTGGTATTACCTTATACTGTACTGCTGTGGTGTTAATCTAGTGGTATTACCCCATACTGTACTGTACTGCTGTGGTGTTAATCTAGTGGTATTACCCTGTTCTGTACTGCTGTGGTGTTAATCTAGTGGTATTACCCTATACTGTACTGTACTGTTGTGGTGTTAATCTAGTGTTATTACCCTATACTGTACTGCTGTGGTGTTAATCTAGTGGTATTATCCTGTACTGTACTGTTGTGGTGTTAATCTAGTGTTATTACCCTATACTGTACTGCTGTGGTGTTAATCTAGTGTTATTACCCTATACTGTACTGTTGTGGTGTTAATCTAGTGTTATTACCCTATACTGTACTGCTGTGGTGTTAATCTAGTGGTATTACCTTATACTGTACTGCTGTGGTGTTAATCTAGTGGTATTACCCTGTACTGTACTGCTGTGGTGTTAATCTAGTGGTATTACCCTATACTGTACTGCTGTGGTGTTAATCTAGTGGTATTACCTTATACTGTACTGCTGTGGTGTTAATCTAGTGGTATTACCCTATACTGTACTGCTGTGGTGTTAATCTAGTGGTATTACCTTATACTGTACTGCTGTGGTGTTAATCTAGTGGTATTACCCTGTACTGTACTGCTGTGGTGTTAATCTAGTGGTATTACCCTATACTGTACTGCTGTGGTGTTAATCTAGTGGTATTACCTTATACTGTACTGCTGTGGTGTTAATCTAGTGGTATTACCCTATACTGTTCTGTACTGCTGTGGTGTTAATCTAGTGGTATTACCCTATACTGTACTGTACTGCTGTGGTGACAATCTAGTGGTATTACCCTGTTCTGTACTGTACTGATGTGGTGTTAATCTAGTGGTATTACCCTATACTGTACTGCTGTGGTGTTAATCTAGTGGTATTACCCTATACTGTACTGCTGTGGTGTTAATCTAGTGGTATTATCCTGTACTGTACTGCTGTGGTGTTAATCTAGTGGTATTACCCTATACTGTACTGTACTGCTGTGGTGTTAATTACATTTACATTACATTTAAGTCATTTAGCAGACGCTCTTATCCAGAGCGACTTACAAATTGGTGCTTTCACCTTATGACATCCAGTGGAACAGCCACTTTACAATAGTGCATCTAGGTCTTTTAAGGGGGAGGGGAGAAGGATTACTTTATCCTATCCTAGGTATTCCTTAAAGAGGTGGGGTTTCAGGTGTCTCCGGAAGGTGGTGATTGACTCCGCTGTCCTGGCGTCGTGAGGGAGTTTGTTCCACCATTGGGGGGCCAGAGCAGCGAACAGTTTTGACTGGGCTGAGCGGGAACTGTACTTCCTCAGTGGTAGGGAGGCGAGCAGGCCAGAGGTGGATGAACGCAGTGCCCTTGTTTGGGTGTAGGGCCTGATCAGAGCCTGGAGGTAGTGAGGTGCCGTTCCCCTCACAGCTCCGTAGGCAAGCACCATGGTCTTGTAGCGGATGCGAACTTCAACTGGAAGCCAGTGGAGAGAGCGGAGGAGCGGGGTGACGTGAGAGAACTTGGGAAGGTTGAACACCAGACGGGCTGCGGCGTTCTGGATGAGTTGTAGGGGTTTAATGGCACAGGCAGGGAGCCCAGCCAACAGCGAGTTGCAGTAATCCAGACGGGAGATGACAAGTGCCTGGATTAGGACCTGCGCCGCTTCCTGTGTGAGGCAGGGTCGTACTCTGCGGATGTTGTAGAGCATGAACCTACAGGAACGGGCCACCGCCTTGATGTTATTTGAGAACGACAGGGTGTTGTCCAGGATCACGCCAAGGTTCTTAGCGCTCTGGGACGAGGACACAATGGAGTTGTCAACCGTGATGGCGAGATCATGGAACGGGCAGTCCTTCCCCGGGAGGAAGAGTAGCTCCGTCTTGCCGAGGTTCAGCTTGAGGTGATGATCCGTCATCCACACTGATATGTCTGCCAGACATGCAGAGATGCGATTCGCCACCTGGTCGTCAGAAGGGGGAAAGGAGAAGATTAATTGTGTGTCGTCTGCATAGCAATGATAGGAGAGACCATGTGAGGTTATGACAGAGCCAAGTGACTTGGTGTATAGCGAGAATAGGAGAGGGCCTAGAACAGAGCCCTGGGGGACACCAGTGGTGAGAGCACGTGGTGAGGAGACGGATTCTCGCCACGCCACCTGGTAGGAGCGACCTGTCAGGTAGGACGCAATCCAAGCGTGGGCCGCGCCGGAGATGCCCAACTCGGGAGAGGGTGGAGAGGAGGATCTGATGGTTCACAGTATCGAAGGCAGCCGATAGGTCTAGAAGGATGAGAGCAGAGGAGAGAGAGTTAGCTTTAGCAGTGCGGAGCGCCTCCATGATACAGAGAAGAGCAGTCTCAGTTGAATGACTAGTCTTGAAACCTGACTGATTTGGATCAAGAAGGTCATTCTGAGAGAGATAGCGGGAGAGCTGGCCAAGGACGGCACGTTCAAGAGTTTTGGAGAGAAAAGAAAGAAGGGATACTGGTCTGTAGTTGTTGACATCGGAGGGATCGAGTGTAGGTTTTTTCAGAAGGGGTGCAACTCTCGCTCTCTTGAAGACGGGAGGGACGTAGCCAGCGGTCAGGGATGAGTTGATGAGCGAGGTGAGGTAAGGGAGAAGGTCACCGGAGATGGTCTGGAGAAGAGAGGAGGGGATAGGGTCAAGCGGGCAGGTTGTTGGGCGGCCGGCCGTCACAAGACGCGAGATGTCATCTGGAGAGAGAGGGGAGAAAGAGGTCAGAGCACAGGGTAGGGCAGTGTGAGCAGAACCAGCGGTGTCGTTTGACTTAGCAAACGAGGATCGGATGTCGTCGACCTTCTTTTCAAAATGGTTGACGAAGTCATCTGCAGAGAGGGAGGAGGGGGAGGGGGAGGAGGATTCAAGAGGGAGGAGAAGGTGGCAAAGAGCTTCCCTAGGGTTAGAGGCAGATGCTTGGAATTTAGAGTGGTAGAAAGTGGCTTTAGCAGCAGAGACAGAGGAGGAAAATGTAGAGAGGAGGGAGTGAAAGGATGCCAGGTCCGCAGGGGGCGAGTTTTCCTCCATTTCCGCTCGGCTGCCCGGAGCCCTGTTCTGTGAGCTCGCAATGAGTCGTCGAGCCACGGAGCGGGAGGGGAGGACCGAGCCGGCCTGGAGGATAGGGGACATAGAGAATCAAAGGATGCAGAAAGGGAGGAGAGGAGGGTTGAGGAGGCAGAATCAGGAGATAGGTTGGAGAAGGTTTGAGCAGAGGGAAGAGATGATAGGATGGAAGAGGAGAGAGTAGCGGGGGAGAGAGAGCGAAGGTTGGGACGGCGCGATACCATCCGAGTAGGGGCAGTGTGGGAAGTGTTGGATGAGAGCGAGAGGGAAAAGGATACAAGGTAGTGGTCGGAGACTTGGAGGGGAGTTGCAATGAGGTTAGTGGAGGAACAGCATCTAGTAAAGATGAGGTCGAGCGTATTGCCTGCCTTGTGAGTAGGGGGAAGGTGAGAGGGTGAGGTCAAAAGAGGAGAGGAGTGGAAAGAAGGAGGCAGAGAGGAATGAGTCAAAGGTAGACGTGGGGAGGTTAAAGTCGCCCCAGAACTGTGAGAGGTGAGCCGTCCTCAGGAAAGGAGCTTATCAAGGCATCAAGCTCATTGATGAACTCTCCGAGGGAACCTGGAGGGCGATAAATTATAAGGATGTTAAGCTTGAAAGGGCTGGTAACTGTGACAGCATGGAATTCAAAGGAGGCGATAGACAGATGGGTAAGGGAGAAAGAGAGAATGACCACTTGGGAGAGATGAGGATCCCGGTGCCACCACCCCGCTGACCAGAAGCTCTCGGGGTGTGCGAGAGCACGTGGGCGGACGAAGAGAGAGCAGTAGGAGTAGCGGTGTTGTCTGTGGTGATCCATGTTTCCGTCAGAGCCAAGAAGTCGAGGGACTGGAGGGAGGCATAGGCTGAGATGAACTCTGCCTTGTTGGCCGCAGATCGGCAGTTCCAGAGGCTACCGGAGACCTGGAACTCCACGTGGGTCGTGCGCTGGGACCACCAGATTAGGGTGGCTGCGGCCATGCGGTGTGGAGCGTTTGTATGGTCTGTGCAGAGAGGAGAGAACAGGGATAGACAGACACATAGTTGACAGGCTAGAGAAGAGGCTACGCTAATGCAGAGGATGGACTACACGTCTCGAATGTTCAGAAAGTTAAGCTTACGTAGCAAGAATCTAATTGACTAAAATGATTAAAATGATAGAGTACTGCTGGGGTAGGCTAGCTGCGTTGTTGACACTACCTAATCAAGTCGTACCGTTGAGTGTGAAGTTTCTACAGTGCTGCTTATCGGGAGCTAGCTGGCTAGCTAGCAGTGTTGGTTACGTTACGTTGCGTTAGGAGAACGACAATAGCTGGCTAGCTAACCTAGAAAATCGCTCTAGACTACACAATTATCTTTGAAACAAAGACGGCTATGTAGCTAGCTATGTAGCTAGCTACGATCAAACAAATCACACCGTTGGGACTGTAATGAAATGAAATGAAAAAGTGATACTACCTGTGGAGCGACGGAATGCGACCGAATGCGAAAGTTCTATTCAGTAGACGTTGGCTGGCTATTGGCTAGCTAGGAGTGTCTCCTACGTTAAGGACGACAAAATAGCTGGCTAGCTGACCTCGGTGAATTAAGATAATCACTCTAAGACTACACACTCTAAACTACACAATTATCTTGGATACGAGACAGCAAAGACAACTATGTAGCTATCTAATACTACACTAATCAAGTCGTTCGGTTGAGTGTGATAGTTACTACAGTGCTACGGTAGCCGGTGAACGTATGCTAGCTGGCTAGCTGCTAGGCAGATAGGAGGGCGACGAAATACAATAATAACGCAATTATCACTCTAAGACTCCACACTCTAAGCTACACAATTATCTTGGATACGAAGACAGCAAAGACAACTATGTAGCTAGCTATGTAGCTAGCTAACACTACACTAATCAAGTCGTTCAGTTGAGTGTGATAGTTACTACAGTGCTACGGTAGCCGGTGAACGTATGCTAGCTGGCTAGCTGCTAGGCAGATAGGAGGGCGACGAAATACGATAATAACGCAATTATCACTCTAAGACTCCACACTCTAAGCTACACAATTATCTTGGATACGAAGACAGCAAAGACAACTATGTAGCTAGCTATGTAGCTAGCTAACACTACACTAATCAAGACGTTCAGTTGAGTGTGATAGTTACTACAGTGCTACAGTGCTACGGTAGACGGTGAACGTGTTGGACAGATAGGAGACGACAGATAGGAGACGACGAAATACGATAATTACGCAATTATCTTTGATACAACGACGACTATGTAGCTAGCTAAGAGGAAATTGCTAAGATTAGACAAATCAGACCGTTGTACTATAATGAAATGTAATGAAATGTAATGAAAAAGTTATACAACCTGCAGACCGAAGCGCGGATGCGACCAGATCGCAACTTTCTTTGGAGAAACCGTACCCATTACATTAGGAAAACTGTTGTAATGAACACTTATGAGAATGGTGGACTGAATTTTCTGGACTTTACTACTTTAAATAATACTTTTAAGATCAATTGGATAAAACAATTCCTAAGAAGACCCACTTCTATCTGGAATTTTATTCCTCATCATGTCTTTTCTACTTTTGGTGGCCTTAACTTCATGTTGTTTTGCAATTATAAAATTGACAAAGTTCCAGTGAAACTTTCTGCTTTTCATCGGCAGGTTTTCTTGTCATGGTCCTTAATTTATAAAACACAATTTTTCTCCACACAGATATTATATATGGAATAATCGGGATATATTGTATAAAAATACCTGTTTTTTAGAATATTGGTTCCCGAAATAATATCCTATTGGTGAGTCAACTGGTAAATGCAGAGGGTCTTTTACTCAGTTATAAAGAATTCTTATCACTTTACAAGGTCCCTGTAACACCTAAAGATTTTGCAATTGTTTTAGATGCCATTCCCTCAGGTGTTGCTATGTTATTCAGGAACATGTCAAGACCTGACACTCAGAGCCTACCCGCTGTTGACCCTGTTGACTCATCAGTAGGGAAGATTTGTTTCTCTTTTGGTCCATTCAACAACAGAGCGATTACGATCCTTGTTTCAGCAGGATGTTATATTTATACCTTATGTCATGCCTTATTGGAATGGATTTATTGATAATATCTGTTGGGAAAAAGTTTGGATGTTGCCACACACATACCTACTTGTTAACAAAATTAAGGCAGTTTCCTTTAAAATTATTCATAAATATTATCCTGCCAACCACTATATGAAGAAGTTTAAGGAAAACATCAACTCAAATTGCTCCTTTTGTAATGACCACCCAGAAACAGTTGTGCATCTTTTTTGGCATTGTATGCATGTAAGAAAACTGTGGCAAGATATCAGTAGGTTTATAATTGAACACATTTATGAAGATTTTACACTATTGTGGAGAGATGTACTGTTTGGGATTCTTTACATACAATAGAAATAAGCTGAACCATTTTCATGTAATTAATTTCATTATTCCTTTGGCCAAATTTCATATACACAAATGTAAATTTACAAACAGAAAATCACATTTTCGTACCCTACAAAAAAAAAAATTGAACTGTATTTTAAGACGGTTAAATGCTCTACTAACAAAAAAAGCTGTTATACTTACAATTCTATGTACCCCCTAGCCCCGCCCCTAGCCCCGCCCCCAGCCCCGCCCTAGCCCCGCCCCTAGCCCCGCCCCCAGCCCCGCCCCTAGCTCGATTGTCTATTGTTTGTAATCTATGTATGCTTGTGTTCCCTCATGTGCTTTATGTATTGATTTGTTATAAATAAATAAATAATAAATAAATAAAAACGTTTGTCCATAGGCTACCAGAGTGAGGACAGACATTTCACGGAATAAACGTGGTGAGTGAAAAAATTAAAATAGCCCACAATTAGTAGGGAACCTGGTATCTTATTCTGCCGCTATACAACTTCGTATGCGTTGTTTGTTGACAACCTTGTTATTTACGAAGTTTTTAAACGGATTCCAAGTTGGAAAGTCCCACACATTATTCCCACCCTTGTAATAGGTTACAGTAATTGCACCGAGGGGTAATCTAGTGGTATTACCCTATACTGTACTGTACTGCTGTGGTGACAATCTAGTGGTATTACCCTATACTGTACTGTACTGCTGTGGTGTTAATCTAGTGGTATTACCCTATACTGTACTGTACTGCTGTGGTGTTAATCTAGTGGTATTACCCTATACTGTACTGCTGTGGTGACAATCTAGTGGTATTACCCTATACTGTACTGTACTGCTGTGGTGTTAATCTAGTGGTATTACCCTATACTGTTCTGTACTGCTGTGGTGTTAATCTAGTGGTATTACCCTATACTGTTCTGTACTGCTGTGGTGTTAATCTAGTGGTATTACCCTATACTGTACTGTACTGCTGTGGTGTTAATCTAGTGGTATTACCCTATACTGTACTGCTGTGGTGACAATCTAGTGGTATTACCCTATACTGTACTGTACTGCTGTGGTGTTAATCTAGTGTTATTACCCTATACTGTACTGTTGTGGTGTTAATCTAGTGTTATTACCCTATACTGTACTGCTGTGGTGTTAATCTAGTGGTATTACCTTATACTGTACTGCTGTGGTGTTAATCTAGTGGTATTACCCTATACTGTACTGCTGTGGTGTTAATCTAGTGGTATTACCTTATACTGTACTGCTGTGGTGTTAATCTAGTGGTATTACCCTATACTGTACTGCTGTGGTGTTAATCTAGTGTTATTACCCTATACTGTACTGCTGTGGTGTTAATCTAGTGGTATTACCCTATACTGTACTGCTGTGGTGACAATCTAGTGTTATTACCCTGTACTGTACTGCTGTGGTGTTAATCTAGTGGTATTACCCTATACTGTACTGTACTGCTGTGGTGACAATCTAGTGGTATTACCCTGTTCTGTACTGTACTGATGTGGTGTTAATCTAGTGGTATTACCCTATACTGTACTGCTGTGGTGTTAATCTAGTGGTATTACCCTATACTGTACTGCTGTGGTGTTAATCTAGTGGTATTACCCTATACTGTACTGTACTGCTGTGGTGTTAATCTAGTGGTATTACCCTATACTGTACTGTACTGCTGTGGTGTTAATCTAGTGGTATTACCCTATACTGTACTGCTGTGGTGTTAATCTAGTGGTATTACCCTATACTGTACTGCTGTGGTGTTAATCTAGTGGTATTACCCTATCCTGTACTGTACTGCTGTGGTGTTAATCTAGTGGTATTACCCTATACTGTACTGCTGTGGTGTTAATCTAGTGGTATTACCCTATACTGTACTGCTGTGGTGTTAATCTAGTGGTATTACCCTATACTGTACTGCTGTGGTGTTAATCTAGTGGTATTACCTTATACTGTACTGCTGTGGTGACAATCTAGTGGTATTACCCTATACTGTACTGCTGTGGTGTTAATCTAGTGGTATTACCTTATACTGTACTGCTGTGGTGACAATCTAGTGGTATTACCCTATACTGTACTGTACTGCTGTGGTGTTAATCTAGTGGTATTACCCTATACTGTACTGTACTGCTGTGGTGTTAATCTAGTGGTATTACCCTATACTGTACTGCTGTGGTGACAATCTAGTGGTATTACCCTATACTGTACTGTACTGCTGTGGTGTTAATCTAGTGGTATTACCCTATACTGTACTGCTGTGGTGTTAATCTAGTGGTATTACCTTATACTGTACTGCTGTGGTGTTAATCTAGTGGTATTACCCTATACTGTACTGCTGTGGTGTTAATCTAGTGGTATTACCTTATACTGTACTGCTGTGGTGACAATCTAGTGGTATTACCCTATACTGTACTGTACTGCTGTGGTGTTAATCTAGTGGTATTACCCTATACTGTACTGTACTGCTGTGGTGTTAATCTAGTGGTATTACCCTATACTGTACTGCTGTGGTGACAATCTAGTGGTATTACCCTATACTGTACTGTACTGCTGTGGTGTTAATCTAGTGGTATTACCCTATACTGTTCTGTACTGCTGTGGTGTTAATCTAGTGGTATTACCCTATACTGTACTGTACTGTTGTGGTGTTAATCTAGTGGTATTATCCTATACTGTACTGTACTGCTGTGGTGTTAATCTAGTGGTATTACCCTATACTGTACTGTACTGCTGTGGTGTTAATCTAGTGGTATTACCCTGTTCTGTACTGCTGTGGTGTTAATCTAGTGGTATTACCCTATACTGTACTGTACTGCTGTGGTGTTAATCTAGTGGTATTACCCTATACTGTACTGCTGTGGTGTTAATCTAGTGGTATTACCCTATACTGTACTGCTGTGGTGTTAATCTAGTGGTATTACCCTATATTGTACTGCTGTGGTGTTAATCTAGTGGTATTACCCTATACTGTACTGTACTGCTGTGGTGTTAATCTAGTGGTATTACCCTATACTGTACTGCTGTGGTGTTAATCTAGTGGTATTACCCTATATTGTACTGCTGTGGTGTTAATCTAGTGGTATTACCCTATACTGTTCTGTACTGCTGTGGTGTTAATCTCTATATTCAGCAGTGTAAAGACCCAGCTCTGTATTGGCTCTGTACTGTACTTGATTTAGCACAACCAATCTACTGGGGATAATAGAGGAAGCATTTACTGCGCACTATGCATACATTATCACTTTTCAGGATTTACATGGTCAGCACTTTGTCCCGTTGTTTAACATCTCAAACCTCTCAGCTGTGCATTGTAGCAAGCCTCTTATTCATCACAATATAGAAGACAACATGCTGTTTTTATACAGTACAATATGCAATCTACCTCTTTGTACATTTCAGAAACACCATGCCATGGCAATCTATGGGTTTGTAGAGAGTTGAACATCTCAGAAACACTATACCATGGCAATCTATTGGTTTAGACAGAGTTGAACATCTCAGAAACGCCATGCCATGGCAATCTATTGGTTTAGACAGAGTTGAACATCTCAGAAACGCCATGCCATGGCAATCTATTGGTTTGTATAGAGTTGAACATCTCAGAAACACCATGCCATGGCAATCTATGTGTTTGTATAGAGTTGAACATCTCAGAAACACTATACCATGGCAATCTATTGGTTTAGACAGAGTTGAACATCTCAGAAACACTATACCATGGCAATCTATTGGTTTAGACAGAGTTGAACATCTCAGAAACGCCATGCCATGGCAATCTATTGGTTTAGACAGAGTTGAACATCTCAGAAACGCCATGCCATGGCAATCTATTGGTTTGTATAGAGTTGAACATCTCAGAAACACCATGCCATGGCAATCTATGTGTTTGTATAGAGTTGAACATCTCAGAAACGCCATGCCATGGCAATCTATGGGTTTGTATAGAGTTGAACATCTCAGAAACACTATACCATGGTAATCTATTGGTTTAGACAGAGTTGAACATCTCAGAAACAATATATCATGGCAATCTATGTGTTTGTAGAGTTGAACATCTCAGAAACAATATGACATGGCAGTTGCCACCGAACTATCACATCCACTCAACCAGGAGTACCAGCTCCTACCATCAGGCCGCAGATACAGAGTCCATCTTCACAAAACCGGCAGAGCCCAGAAATCATTCATTCCCACCAGAATAATTTACGATCTGAATTAGGAACTGTATCCATGTGTTGTCTGCTATAGTTTGTGATTGGTGTGTATGTATGCACCTGTTGGTGATGCTGTTGTCTGCTATAGTTTGTGATTGGTGTGTATGTATGCACCTGTTGGTGATGCTGTTGTCTGCTATAGTTTGTGATTGGTGTGTATGTATGCACCTGTTGGTGATGCTGTTGTCTGCTATAGTTTGTGATTGGTGTGTACTTATGCACCTGTTGGTGATGCTGTTGTCTGCTATAGTTTGTGATTGGTGTGTATTTATGCACCTGTTGGTGATGCTGTTGTCTGCTATAGTTGGTGATTGGTGTGAATTTATGCACCTGTTGGTGATGCTGTTGTCTGCTATAGTTTGTGATTGGTGTGTACTTATGCACCTGTTGGTGATGCTGTTGTCTGCTATAGTTTGTGATTGGTGTGTATGTATGCACCTGTTGGTGATGCTGTTGTCTGCTATAGTTTGTGATTGGTGTGTATGTATGCACCTGTTGGTGATGCTGTTGTCTGCTATAGTTTGTGATTGGTGTGTATGTATGCACCTGTTGGTGATGCTGTTGTCTGCTATAGTTTGTGATTGGTGTGTACTTATGCACCTGTTGGTGATGCTGTTGTCTGCTATAGTTTGTGATTGGTGTGTATTTATGCACCTGTTGGTGATGCTGTTGTCTGCTATAGTTGGTGATTGGTGTGAATTTATGCACCTGTTGGTGATGCTGTTGTCTGCTATAGTTTGTGATTGGTGTGTACTTATGCACCTGTTGGTGATGCTGTTGTCTGCTATAGTTTGTGATTGGTGTGTATGTATGCACCTGTTGGCGATGCTGTTGTCTGCTATAGTTTGTGATTGGTGTGTATGTATGCACCTGTTGGTGATGCTGTTGTCTGCTATAGTTTGTGATTGGTGTGTACTTATGCACCTGTTGGCGATGCTGTTGTCTGCTATAGTTTGTGATTGGTGTGTATTTATGCACCTGTTGGTGATGCTGTTGTCTGCTATAGTTGGTGATTGGTGTGTATTTATGCACCTGTTGGTGATGCTGTTGTCTGCTATAGTTGGTGATTGGTGTGTATTTATGCACCTGTTGGCGATGCTGTTGTCTGCTATAGTTTGTGATTGGTGTGTATTTATGCACCTGTTGGTGATGCTGTTGTCTGCTATAGTTTGTGATTGGTGTGTATTTATGCACCTGTTGGCGATGCTGTTGTTGGTTAAGATACAAGAAAGGGACCCAAAATAAAGAATACGTATTACTTATGATATTAATTATTATATTAATTATTACTACTAATTATTATTATTAATTCGTGTTATTAATGATATATTAAGCAGTATTATTAATTATTATAGTACTTATCATTATTAATTATTAGTATTACTTATAGATGAATTATTAATATTAATTATATATTAATTATTATTAGTGATTATATATCAATTAGTATTTTAATTATATATTACTAATTATTATTTATTATAGATTAATTATTATTATCTACGAGTTGGAAACCTGTATCTCCTAACCTCTCTGTAGAGTTGGAAACCTGTATCTCCTAACCTCTTTGTAGAGTTGGAAACCTGTATCTCCTAACCTCTTTGTAGAGTTGGAAACCTGTATCTCCTAACCTCTTTGTAGAGTTGGAAACCTGTATCTCCTAACCTCTCTGTAGAGTTGGAAACCTGTATCTCCTAACCTCTCTGTAGAGTTGGAAACCTGTATCTCCTAACCTGTCTGTAGAGTTGGAAACCTGTATCTCCTAACCTCTTTGTAGAGTTGGAAACCTGTATCTCCTAACCTCTCTGTAGAGTTGGAAACCTGTATCTCCTAACCTCTCTGTAGAGTTGGAAACCTGTATCTCCTAACCTCTCTGTAGAGTTGGAAACCTGTATCTCCTAACCTCTTTGTAGAGTTGGAAACCTGTATCTCCTAACCTCTTTGTAGAGTTGAAAACCTGTATCTCCTAACCTCTGTAGAGTTGAAACCTGTATCTCCTAACCTCTGTAGAGTTGAAAACCTGTATCTCCTAACCTCTCTGTAGAGTTGAAACCTGTATCTCCTAACCTCTCTGTAGAGTTGAAACCTGTATCTCCTAACCTCTCTGTAGAGTTGGAAACCTGTATCTCCTAACCTCTTTGTAGAGTTGGAAACCTGTATCTCCTAACCTCTCTGTAGAGTTGGAAACCTGTATCTCCTAACCTCTTTGTAGAGTTGGAAACCTGTATCTCCTAACCTCTCTGTAGAGTTGGAAACCTGTATCTCCTAACCTCTTTGTAGAGTTGGAAACCTGTATCTCCTAACCTCTTTGTAGAGTTGGAAACCTGTATCTCCTAACCTCTTTGTAGAGTTGGAAACCCTGTTTCTCCTAACCTCTTTGTAGAGTTGGAAACCTGTATCTCCTAACCTCTTTGTAGAGTTGGAAACCTGTATCTCCTAACCTCTCTGTAGAGTTGGAAACCTGTATCTCCTAACCTCTTTGTAGAGTTGGAAACCTGTATCTCCTAACCTCTCTGTAGAGTTGAAACCTGTATCTCCTAACCTCTTTGTAGAGTTGAAACCTGTATCTCCTAACCTCTTTGTAGAGTTGGAAACCTGTATCTCCTAACCTCTCTGTAGAGTTGGAAACCTGTATCTCCTAACCTCTCTGTAGAGTTGGAAACCTGTATCTCCTAACCTCTTTGTAGAGTTGAAACCTGTATCTCCTAACCTCTCTGTAGAGTTGGAAACCTGTATCTCCTAACCTCTCTGTAGATTTGGAAACCTGTATCTCCTAACCTCTTTGTAGAGTTGAAACCTGTATCTCCTAACCTCTCTGTAGAGTTGGAAACCTGTATCTCCTAACCTCTTTGTAGAGTTGGAAACCTGTATCTCCTAACCTCTCTGTAGAGTTGGAAACCTGTATCTCCTAACCTCTCTGTAGAGTTGGAAACCTGTATCTCCTAACCTCTCTGTAGAGTTGGAAACCTGTATCTCCTAACCTCTTTGTAGAGTTGGAAACCTGTATCTCCTAACCTCTTTGTAGAGTTGGAAACCTGTATCTCCTAACCTCTTTGTAGAGTTGGAAACCTGTATCTCCTAACCTCTTTGTAGAGTTGAAACCTGTATCTCCTAACCTCTCTGTAGAGTTGGAAACCTGTATCTCCTAACCTCTCTGTAGAGTTGAAACCTGTATCTCCTAACCTCTCTGTAGAGTTGAAACCTGTATGTCCTGACCTCTTTGTAGAGTTGGAAACCTGTATCTCCTAACCTCTCTGTAGAGTTGAAACCTGTTTCTCCTAACCTCTTTGTAGAGTTGAAACCTGTATCTCCTAACCTCTTTGTAGAGTTGAAACCTGTATGTCCTGACCTCTTTGTAGAGTTGGAAACCTGTATCTCCTAACCTCTTTGTAGAGTTGAAACCTGTATGTCCTGACCTCTTTGTAGAGTTGGAAACCTGTATCTCCTAACCTCTCTGTAGAGTTGAAACCTGTTTCTCCTAACCTCTTTGTAGAGTTGAAACCTGTATCTCCTAACCTCTTTGTAGAGTTGAAACCTGTATCTCCTAACCTCTTTGTAGAGTTGGAAACCTGTATCTCCTAACCTCTTTGTAGAGTTGGAAACCTGTATCTCCTAACCTCTTTGTAGAGTTGGAAACCTGTATCTCCTAACCTCTTTGTAGAGTTGAAACCTGTATCTCCTAACCTCTCTGTAGAGTTGGAAACCTGTATCTCCTAACCTCTTTGTAGAGTTGGAAACCTGTATCTCCTAACCTCTCTGTAGAGTTGAAACCTGTATCTCCTAACCTCTTTGTAGAGTTGAAACCTGTATCTCCTAACCTCTTTGTAGAGTTGGAAACCTGTATCTCCTAACCTCTCTGTAGAGTTGGAAACCTGTATCTCCTAACCTCTCTGTAGAGTTGGAAACCTGTATCTCCTAACCTCTTTGTAGAGTTGAAACCTGTATCTCCTAACCTCTCTGTAGAGTTGGAAACCTGTATCTCCTAACCTCTCTGTAGAGTTGGAAACCTGTATCTCCTAACCTCTTTGTAGAGTTGAAACCTGTATCTCCTAACCTCTCTGTAGAGTTGGAAACCTGTATCTCCTAACCTCTTTGTAGAGTTGGAAACCTGTATCTCTAACCTCTCTGTAGAGTTGGAAACCTGTATCTCCTAACCTCTCTGTAGAGTTGGAAACCTGTATCTCCTAACCTCTCTGTAGAGTTGGAAACCTGTATCTCCTAACCTATTTGTAGAGTTGGAAACCTGTATCTCCTAACCTCTCTGTAGAGTTGGAAACCTGTATCTCCTAACCTCTTTGTAGAGTTGGAAACCTGTATCTCCTAACCTCTTTGTAGAGTTGAAACCTGTATCTCCTAACCTCTCTGTAGAGTTGGAAACCTGTATCTCCTAACCTCTCTGTAGAGTTGAAACCTGTATCTCCTAACCTCTCTGTAGAGTTGAAACCTGTATGTCCTGACCTCTTTGTAGAGTTGGAAACCTGTATCTCCTAACCTCTCTGTAGAGTTGAAACCTGTTTCTCCTAACCTCTTTGTAGAGTTGAAACCTGTATCTCCTAACCTCTTTGTAGAGTTGAAACCTGTATCTCTAACCTCTTTGTAGAGTTGGAAACCTGTATCTCTAACCTCTTTGTAGAGTTGGAAACCTGTATCTCCTAACCTCTTTGTAGAGTTGGAAACCTGTATCTCCTGACCTCTCTGTAGAGTTGGAAACCTGTATCTCCTAACCTCTCTGTAGAGTTGAAAACCTGTATCTCCTAACTTCTTTGTAGAGTTGAAAACCTGTATCTCCTAACTTCTTTGTAGAGTTGAAAACCTGTATCTCCTAACCTCTTTGTAGAGTTGGAAACCTGTATCTCCTAACCTCTCTGTAGAGTTGGAAACCTGTATCTCCTAACCTCTCTGTAGAGTTGGAAACCTGTATCTCCTAACCTCTCTGTAGAGTTGGAAACCTGTATCTCCTAACCTCTTTGTAGAGTTGAAACCTGTATCTCCTAACCTCTCTGTAGAGTTGGAAACCTGTATCTTCTAACCTCTCTGTAGAGTTGGAAACCTGTATCTCCTAACCTCTTTGTAGAGATGAAACCTGTATCTCCTAACCTCTCTGTAGAGTTGGAAACCTGTATCTCTAACCTCTTTGTAGAGTTGGAAACCTGTATCTCCTAACCTCTCTGTAGAGTTGGAAACCTGTATCTCTAACCTCTCTGTAGAGTTGGAAACCTGTATCTCCTAACCTCTCTGTAGAGTTGGAAACCTGTATCTCCTAACCTCTTTGTAGAGTTGGAAACCTGTATCTCCTAACCTCTTTGTAGAGTTGGAAACCTGTATCTCCTAACCTCTTTGTAGAGTTGGAAACCTGTATCTCCTAACCTCTTTGTAGAGTTGAAACCTGTATCTCCTAACCTCTCTGTAGAGTTGGAAACCTGTATCTCCTAACCTCTCTGTAGAGTTGAAACCTGTATCTCCTAACCTCTCTGTAGAGTTGAAACCTGTATGTCCTGACCTCTTTGTAGAGTTGGAAACCTGTATCTCCTAACCTCTCTGTAGAGTTGAAACCTGTTTCTCCTAACCTCTTTGTAGAGTTGAAACCTGTATCTCCTAACCTCTTTGTAGAGTTGAAACCTGTATGTCCTGACCTCTTTGTAGAGTTGGAAACCTGTATCTCCTAACCTCTCTGTAGAGTTGAAACCTGTATCTCCTAACCTCTCTGTAGAGTTGAAACCTGTATGTCCTGACCTCTTTGTAGAGTTGGAAACCTGTATCTCCTAACCTCTCTGTAGAGTTGAAACCTGTTTCTCCTAACCTCTTTGTAGAGTTGAAACCTGTATCTCCTAACCTCTTTGTAGAGTTGAAACCTGTATGTCCTGACCTCTTTGTAGAGTTGGAAACCTGTATCTCCTAACCTCTTTGTAGAGTTGGAAACCTGTATCTCCTGACCTCTCTGTAGAGTTGGAAACCTGTATCTCCTAACCTCTTTGTAGAGATGAAACCTGTATCTCCTAACCTCTCTGTAGAGTTGGAAACCTGTATCTCCTAACCTCTTTGTAGAGTTGGAAACCTGTATCTCCTAACCTCTCTGTAGAGTTGGAAACCTGTATCTCCTAACCTCTCTGTAGAGTTGGAAACCTGTATCTCCTAACCTCTTTGTAGAGTTGGAAACCTGTATCTCCTAACCTCTTTGTAGAGTTGGAAACCTGTATCTCCTAACCTCTTTGTAGAGTTGGAAACCTGTATCTCCTAACCTCTTTGTAGAGTTGAAACCTGTATCTCCTAACCTCTCTGTAGAGTTGGAAACCTGTATCTCCTAACCTCTCTGTAGAGTTGAAACCTGTATCTCCTAACCTCTCTGTAGAGTTGAAACCTGTATGTCCTGACCTCTTTGTAGAGTTGGAAACCTGTATCTCCTAACCTCTCTGTAGAGTTGAAACCTGTTTCTCCTAACCTCTTTGTAGAGTTGAAACCTGTATCTCCTAACCTCTTTGTAGAGTTGAAACCTGTATGTCCTGACCTCTTTGTAGAGTTGGAAACCTGTATCTCCTAACCTCTTTGTAGAGTTGAAACCTGTATGTCCTGACCTCTTTGTAGAGTTGGAAACCTGTATCTCCTAACCTCTCTGTAGAGTTGAAACCTGTTTCTCCTAACCTCTTTGTAGAGTTGAAACCTGTATCTCCTAACCTCTTTGTAGAGTTGAAACCTGTATCTCCTAACCTCTTTGTAGAGTTGGAAACCTGTATCTCCTAACCTCTTTGTAGAGTTGGAAACCTGTATCTCCTAACCTCTTTGTAGAGTTGGAAACCTGTATCTCCTGACCTCTCTGTAGAGTTGGAAACCTGTATCTCCTAACCTCTCTGTAGAGTTGAAAACCTGTATCTCCTAACTTCTTTGTAGAGTTGAAAACCTGTATCTCCTAACCTCTTTGTAGAGTTGGAAACCTGTATCTCCTAACCTCTCTGTAGAGTTGAAACCTGTATCTCCTAACCTCTTTGTAGAGTTGAAACCTGTATCTCCTAACCTCTTTGTAGAGTTGGAAACCTGTATCTCCTAACCTCTCTGTAGAGTTGGAAACCTGTATCTCCTAACCTCTCTGTAGAGTTGGAAACCTGTATCTCCTAACCTCTTTGTAGAGTTGAAACCTGTATCTCCTAACCTCTCTGTAGAGTTGGAAACCTGTATCTCCTAACCTCTCTGTAGAGTTGGAAACCTGTATCTCCTAACCTCTTTGTAGAGTTGAAACCTGTATCTCCTAACCTCTCTGTAGAGTTGGAAACCTGTATCTCCTAACCTCTTTGTAGAGTTGGAAACCTGTATCTCCTAACCTCTCTGTAGAGTTGGAAACCTGTATCTCCTAACCTCTCTGTAGAGTTGGAAACCTGTATCTCCTAACCTCTCTGTAGAGTTGGAAACCTGTATCTCCTAACCTATTTGTAGAGTTGGAAACCTGTATCTCCTAACCTCTCTGTAGAGTTGGAAACCTGTATCTCCTAACCTCTTTGTAGAGTTGGAAACCTGTATCTCCTAACCTCTTTGTAGAGTTGAAACCTGTATCTCCTAACCTCTCTGTAGAGTTGGAAACCTGTATCTCCTAACCTCTCTGTAGAGTTGAAACCTGTATCTCCTAACCTCTCTGTAGAGTTGAAACCTGTATGTCCTGACCTCTTTGTAGAGTTGGAAACCTGTATCTCCTAACCTCTCTGTAGAGTTGAAACCTGTTTCTCCTAACCTCTTTGTAGAGTTGAAACCTGTATCTCCTAACCTCTTTGTAGAGTTGAAACCTGTATCTCCTAACCTCTTTGTAGAGTTGGAAACCTGTATCTCCTAACCTCTTTGTAGAGTTGGAAACCTGTATCTCCTAACCTCTTTGTAGAGTTGGAAACCTGTATCTCCTGACCTCTCTGTAGAGTTGGAAACCTGTATCTCCTAACCTCTCTGTAGAGTTGAAAACCTGTATCTCCTAACTTCTTTGTAGAGTTGAAAACCTGTATCTCCTAACTTCTTTGTAGAGTTGAAAACCTGTATCTCCTAACCTCTTTGTAGAGTTGGAAACCTGTATCTCCTAACCTCTCTGTAGAGTTGGAAACCTGTATCTCCTAACCTCTCTGTAGAGTTGGAAACCTGTATCTCCTAACCTCTCTGTAGAGTTGGAAACCTGTATCTCCTAACCTCTTTGTAGAGTTGAAACCTGTATCTCCTAACCTCTCTGTAGAGTTGGAAACCTGTATCTTCTAACCTCTCTGTAGAGTTGGAAACCTGTATCTCCTAACCTCTTTGTAGAGATGAAACCTGTATCTCCTAACCTCTCTGTAGAGTTGGAAACCTGTATCTCCTAACCTCTTTGTAGAGTTGGAAACCTGTATCTCCTAACCTCTCTGTAGAGTTGGAAACCTGTATCTCCTAACCTCTCTGTAGAGTTGGAAACCTGTATCTCCTAACCTCTCTGTAGAGTTGGAAACCTGTATCTCCTAACCTCTTTGTAGAGTTGGAAACCTGTATCTCCTAACCTCTTTGTAGAGTTGGAAACCTGTATCTCCTAACCTCTTTGTAGAGTTGAAACCTGTATCTCCTAACCTCTTTGTAGAGTTGAAACCTGTATCTCCTAACCTCTCTGTAGAGTTGGAAACCTGTATCTCCTAACCTCTCTGTAGAGTTGAAACCTGTATCTCCTAACCTCTCTGTAGAGTTGAAACCTGTATGTCCTGACCTCTTTGTAGAGTTGGAAACCTGTATCTCCTAACCTCTCTGTAGAGTTGAAACCTGTTTCTCCTAACCTCTTTGTAGAGTTGAAACCTGTATCTCCTAACCTCTTTGTAGAGTTGAAACCTGTATGTCCTGACCTCTTTGTAGAGTTGGAAACCTGTATCTCCTAACCTCTCTGTAGAGTTGAAACCTGTATCTCCTAACCTCTCTGTAGAGTTGAAACCTGTATGTCCTGACCTCTTTGTAGAGTTGGAAACCTGTATCTCCTAACCTCTCTGTAGAGTTGAAACCTGTTTCTCCTAACCTCTTTGTAGAGTTGAAACCTGTATCTCCTAACCTCTTTGTAGAGTTGAAACCTGTATGTCCTGACCTCTTTGTAGAGTTGGAAACCTGTATCTCCTAACCTCTTTGTAGAGTTGGAAACCTGTATCTCCTGACCTCTCTGTAGAGTTGGAAACCTGTATCTCCTAACCTCTTTGTAGAGATGAAACCTGTATCTCCTAACCTCTCTGTAGAGTTGGAAACCTGTATCTCTAACCTCTTTGTAGAGTTGGAAACCTGTATCTCCTAACCTCTCTGTAGAGTTGGAAACCTGTATCTCCTAACCTCTCTGTAGAGTTGGAAACCTGTATCTCCTAACCTCTTTGTAGAGTTGGAAACCTGTATCTCCTAACCTCTTTGTAGAGTTGGAAACCTGTATCTCCTAACCTCTTTGTAGAGTTGGAAACCTGTATCTCCTAACCTCTTTGTAGAGTTGAAACCTGTATCTCCTAACCTCTCTGTAGAGTTGGAAACCTGTATCTCCTAACCTCTCTGTAGAGTTGAAACCTGTATCTCCTAACCTCTCTGTAGAGTTGAAACCTGTATGTCCTGACCTCTTTGTAGAGTTGGAAACCTGTATCTCCTAACCTCTCTGTAGAGTTGAAACCTGTTTCTCCTAACCTCTTTGTAGAGTTGAAACCTGTATCTCCTAACCTCTTTGTAGAGTTGAAACCTGTATGTCCTGACCTCTTTGTAGAGTTGGAAACCTGTATCTCCTAACCTCTTTGTAGAGTTGAAACCTGTATGTCCTGACCTCTTTGTAGAGTTGGAAACCTGTATCTCCTAACCTCTCTGTAGAGTTGAAACCTGTTTCTCCTAACCTCTTTGTAGAGTTGAAACCTGTATCTCCTAACCTCTTTGTAGAGTTGAAACCTGTATCTCCTAACCTCTTTGTAGAGTTGGAAACCTGTATCTCCTAACCTCTTTGTAGAGTTGGAAACCTGTATCTCCTAACCTCTTTGTAGAGTTGGAAACCTGTATCTCCTGACCTCTCTGTAGAGTTGGAAACCTGTATCTCCTAACCTCTCTGTAGAGTTGAAAACCTGTATCTCCTAACTTCTTTGTAGAGTTGAAAACCTGTATCTCCTAACTTCTTTGTAGAGTTGAAAACCTGTATCTCCTAACCTCTTTGTAGAGTTGGAAACCTGTATCTCCTAACCTCTTTGTAGAGTTGAAAACCTGTATCTCCTAACCTCTCTGTAGAGTTGGAAACCTGTATCTCCTAACCTCTTTGTAGAGTTGGAAACCTGTATCTCCTAACCTCTTTGTAGAGTTGGAAACCTGTATCTCCTAACCTCTTTGTAGAATTGGAAACCTGTATCTCCTAACCTCTTTGTGGAGTTGAAAACCTGTATCTCCTAACCTCTGTAGAGTTGAAACCTGTATCTCCTAACCTCTTTGTAGAGTTGGAAACCTGTATCTCCTAACCTCTTTGTAGAGTTGGAAACCTGTATCTCCTAACCTCTGTAGAGTTGGAAACCTGTATCTCCTAACCTCTGTAGAGTTGAAAACCTGTATCTCCTAACCTCTTTGTAGAGTTGAAAACCTGTATCTCCTAACCTCTTTGTAGAGTTGAAAACCTGTATCTCCTAACCTCTTTGTAGAGTTGGAAACCTGTATCTCCTAACCTCTTTGTAGAGTTGAAACCCTGTATCTCCTAACCTCTTTGTAGAGTTGAAACCTGTTTCTTTAAACCTCTTTGTGCAGAGTTGCAAACCCGTATCTTTAAAACATGAAGGTGTTTGTTGTGTTGACTCACGCAGACACTGAGGCAGATCTCCTCTCCAGGAGCCCAGACCCACACAGGTGAGGATAGCTGGGAAGGAGAGCTCGTACCCGGGCAGGCAGCTGTAGCTCACGCTGGTACCCCACTCAAACACGGAGCCCTCCAGGAGCCCGTTGTGGACGGGAGGAGGCGGAGGGCAGGTCACCACTGAGGAGAGAGACGATGGAAAGATGCATTTGGCAACTCTTGATAGGACAATAGAGAAGTTTGTTTTGAAAAATGTTATATATTATTAGTAAAACCAACGCATTTCAGAGAATGCGTTAATCATAGGTTTTTTTTTAGGGCAAATCAATCATTGAGGAGACAGGTAGACAGTTGGGTGGGCAGACTAACTATAACTAGACTACTGTCTAACTATAGGACACAGCAGATCTCTGTAGATTATAGTGTGACCCCTATAGAATGATGTTAGTTCAGTGGTCCTTGTATCTAACTATAGGACAGCAGATCTATGTAGATTATAGTGATACCCTATACAATGATGTTAGTTCAGTGGTCCTTGTATCTAACTATAGGACACAGCAGATCTCTGTAGATTATAGTGTGACCCTATAGAATGATGTTAGTTCAGTGGTCCTTGTATCTAACTATAGGACACAGCAGATCTCTGTAGATTATAGTGTGACCCTATAGAATGATGTTAGTTCAGTGGTCCTTGTATCTAACTATAGGACACAGCAGATCTCTGTAGATTATAGTGTGACCCTATAGAATGATGTTAGTTCAGTGGTCCTTGTATCTAACTATAGGACACAGCAGATCTCTGTAGATTATAGTGTGACCCTATAGAATGATGTTAGTTCAGTGGTCCTTGTGTCTAACTATAGGACACAGCAGATCTCTGTAGATTATAGTGTGACCCTATAGAATGATGTTAGTTCAGTGGTCCTTGTGTCTAACTATAGGACACAGCAGATCTATGTAGATTATAGTGAGACCCCTATAGAATGATGCTAGTTCAGTGGTCCTTGTATCTAACTATAGGACACAGCAGATCTCTGTAGATTATAGTGTGACCCCTATAGAATGATGTTAGTTCAGTGGTCCTTGTATCTAACTATAGGACACAGCAGATCTCTGTAGATTATAGTGTGACCCCTATAGAATGATGTTAGTTCAGTGGTCCTTGTATCTAACTATAGGACACAGCAGATCTCTGTAGATTATAGTGTGACCCCTATAGAATGATGTTAGTTCAGTGGTCCTTGTATCTAACTATAGGACACAGCAGATCTCTGTAGATTATAGTGTGTGTGTGAGAGCATTTATCTGACTAGGAATTACTGTTGTGAGAGAATGCTTAGATCCCAAACAGCACCCTATTCCCTAAAGAGTGCACTACTTTAGACCAGAGCCCTATGGCACCCTATTCCCTAAAGAGTGCACTATTTTAGACCAGAGCCCTATGGCACCCTATTCCATAAAGAGTGCACTACTTTAGACCAGAGCCCTATGGCACCCTATTCCCTATGTAGTGCACTACTTTAGACCAGAGGCCTATGGCACACTATTCCCTATATAGTGCACTACTTTAGACCAGAGCCCTATGGGGAAGAAGAAAGCATTACAGACGTCTATATAGGTCTGTTAGTACAGGACTAGTAAAGGTCTGTTAGTACAGGACTAGTAAAGGTCTGTTAGTACAGGACTAGTAAAGGTCTGTTAGTACAGGACTAGTAAAGGTCTGTTAGTACAGGACTAGTAAAGGTCTGTTAATACAGGGCTAGTAAAGGTCTGTTAGTAAAGGACTAGTAAAGGTCTGTTAATACAGGACTAGTAAAGGTCTGTTAATACGGGGCTGGTAAAGGTCTGTTAGTAAAGGACTAGTAAAGGTCTGTTAATACAGGACTAGTAAAGGTCTGTTAGTATAGGACTAGTAAAGGTCTGTTAGTACAGGACTAGTAAAGGTCTGTTAATACAGGACTAGTAAAGGTCTGTTAGTACAGGACTAGTAAAGGTCTGTTAATACCGGACTAGTAAAGGTCTGTTAATACAGGACTAGTAAAGGTCTGTTAATACAGGACTAGTAAAGGTCTGTTAATACAGGACTAGTAAAGGTCTGTTAATACCGGACTAGTAAAGGTCTGTTAATACAGGACTAGTAAAGGTCCACTAATACAGGACTAGTAAAGGTATGTTAATACAGGACTAGTAAAGGTCTGTTAGTACAGGACTAGTAAAGGTCTGTTAATACAGGACTAGTAAAGGTCCACTAATACAGGACTAGTAAAGGTCTGTTAATACAGGACTAGTAAAGGTCTGTTAGTACAGGACTAGTAAAGGTCTGTTAGTACAGGACTAGTAAAGGTCTGTTAGTACAGGACTAGTAAAGGTCTGTTAGTACAGGACTAGTAAAGGTCTGTTAATACAGGACTAGTAAAGGTCCACTAATACAGGACTAGTAAAGGTATGTTAATACAGGACTAGTAAAGGTCTGTTAGTACAGGACTAGTAAAGGTCTGTTAATACAGGACTAGTAAAGGTCCACTAATACAGGACTAGTAAAGGTCTGTTAATACAGGACTAGTAAAGGTCTGTTAGTACAGGACTAGTAAAGGTCTGTTAGTACAGGACTAGTAAAGGTCTGTTAGTACAGGACTAGTAAAGGTCTGTTAGTACAGGACTAGTAAAGGTCTGTTAATACAGGACTAGTAAAGGTCTGTTAGTAAAGGACTAGTAAAGGTCTGTTAGTACAGGACTAGTAAAGGTCCACTAATACAGGACTAGTAAAGGTATGTTAATACAGGACTAGTAAAGGTCTGTTAGTACAGGACTAGTAAAGGTCTGTTAGTACAGGACTAGTAAAGGTCTGTTAGTACAGGACTAGTAAAGGTCTGTTAATACAGGACTAGTAAAGGTCTGTTAGTAAAGGACTAGTAAAGGTCTGTTAATACAGGACTGGTAAAGGTATGTTAGTACAGGACTAGTAAAGGTCTGTTAGTACAGGACTAGTAAAGGTCTGTTAGTACAGGACTAGTAAAGGTCTGTTAATACATGACTAGTAAAGGTCTGTTAATACAGGACTAGTAAAGGTTCTCTAATAGAGGACTAGTAAAGGTCTGTTAGTACAGGACTAGTAAAGGTCTGTTAGTACAGGACTAGTAATACATGACTAGTAAAGGTCTGTTAATACAGGACTAGTAAAGGTCTGTTAGTACAGGACTAGTAAAGGTCTGTTAATACAGGACTAGTAAAGGTCTGTTAATACAGGACTAGTAAAGGTCTGTTAGTACAGGACTAGTAAAGGTCTGTTAGTACAGGACTAGTAAAGGTCTGTTAATACAGGACTAGTAAAGGTCTGTTAATACAAGACTAGTAAATGTCTGTTAGTACAGGACTAGTAAATGTATGTTAATACAGGACTAGTAAAGGTCTGTTAATACAGGACTAGTAAAGGTCTGTTAATACAGGACTAGTAAAGGTCTGTTAATACAGGACTAGTAAAGGTATGTTAGTTCAGGACTAGTAAAGGTCTGTTAATACAGGACTAGTAAAGGTCTGTTAGTACAGGACTAGTAAAGGTCTGTTAGTACAGGACTAGTAAAGGTCTGTTAGTACAGGACTAGTAAAGGTCTGTTAGTACAGGACTAGTAAAGGTCTGTTAGTAAAGGACTAGTAAAGGTC
>NC_088409.1:425246-435246 GCF_034236695.1 Oncorhynchus nerka | reverse complement strand
TAAGAAGTGCAGATGGGAGGGAGGGAACAGCACTATAGCAGCGCCTCTATAGAAGCCTCTCTGGCTCTCTCACTAAGTCAGGCACACAGGCCACTGGTAGAATTAGAATGATTAACAAGGATTCTCATTCTATTTCTACGCTGGTAACGAAGGAACAGAACAGTAGAATAGTTCAAATATTACATCTAATCTATTCTAGATGTAGAATATCTATTCTATTCTAGATGTAGAATATCTATTCTATTCTATTCTAGATGTAGAATATAGGTTCTATTCTTGATGTAGAATATCAATTCTATTCTTGATGGAACAGGACTAATCGCACTATAACAACAGCCCCTCTGGCTTTACACTGACTACTACACACAGGTCAGAGGTTACTGGTAGAATCGCTCTCACTGACTACTACACACAGGTCAGAGGTTACTGGTAGAATCACTCTCACTGACTACTACACACAGGTCAGAGGTTACTGGTAGAATCACTCTCACTGACTACTACACACAGGTCAGAGGTTACTGGTAGAATCACTCTCACTGACTACTAAACACAGGTCAGAGGTTACTGGTAGAATCACTCTCACTGACTACTAAACACAGGTCAGAGGTTACTGGTAGAATCACTCTCACTGACTACTAAACACAGGTCAGAGGTTACTGGTAGAATCACTCTCACTGACTACTAAACACAGGTCAGAGGTTACTGGTAGAATCACTCTCACTGACTACTAAACACAGGTCAGAGGTTACTGGTAGAAGTGTTACTGACAGAAGCAGTTGGCAGAACTCACTGTAAATCATTGAGTTAGGGTGTGACCACCGTCACAGCTTGACTCCTCAACACCAGGCTGGTCAGAGTTGAGCTGGCAGGGGACTTGACTCCTCAACACCAGGCTGGTTAGTTGAGAAGCAGGGGACTTGACTCCTCAACACCAGGCTGGTAGAGTTGAGCAGCAGGGGACTTGACTCCTCAACACCAGGCTGGTAGAGTTGAGCTGCAGGGGACTTGACTCATCAACACCAGTCTGGTAACACAGGGACTTGACTCCTCAACACCAGGCTGGTAGAGTTGAGCAGCAGGGGACTTGACTCCTCAACACCAGGGTGGTAGAGTTGAGCAGCAGGGGACTTGACTCATCAACACCAGTCTGTCTGAGTTGAGCAGCAGGGGACTTGACTCATCAACACCAGGGTGGTAGAGTTGAGCAGCAGGGGACTTGACTCCTCAACACCAGGGTGGTAGAGTTGAGCAGCAGGGGACTTGACTCATCAACACCAGTCTGTCTGAGTTGAGCAGCAGGGGACTTGACTCCTCAACACCAGGGTGGTAGAGTTGAGCAGCAGGGGACTTGACTCATCAACACCAGTCTGTCTGAGTTGAGCAGCAGGGGACTTGACTCATCAACACCAGGCTGGTAGAGTTGAGCAGCAGGGGACTTGACTCATCAACACCAGGCTGGTAGAGTTGCATGGGACTTGACTCCTCAACACCAGGCTAGTAGAGTTGAGCAGCAGGGGACTTGACTCATCAACACCAGTCTGTCTGAGTTGAGCAGCAGGGGACTTGACTCCTCAACACCAGGCTGGTAGAGTTGCATGGGACTTGACTCCTCAACACCAGGCTGGTAGAGTTGCAGGGGACTTGACTCCTCAACACCAGGCTGGTAGAGTTGGGCAGCAGGGGACTTGACTCCTCAACACCAGGCTAGTAGAGTTGAGCTGCAGGGGACTTGACTCCTAAACACCAGGCTGGTAGAGTTGAGCAGCAGGGGACTTGACTCATCAACACCAGGCTGGTAGAGTTGCAGGGGACTTGACTCCTCAACACCAGGCTGGTAGAGTTGAGTTGCAGGGGACTTGACTCGTCAACACCAGGCTGGTAGAGTTGAGCAGCAGGGGACTTGACTCCTCAACACCAGGCTGGTAGAGCTGAGCAGCAGGGGACTTGACTCCTCAACACCAGGCTGGTAGAGTTGCAGGGGACTTGACTCCTCAACACCAGGCTGGTAGAGATGCAGGGGACTTGACTCCTCAACACCAGGCTGGTAGAGTTGAGCAGCAGGGGACTTGACTCCTCAACACCAGTCTGTCTGAGTTGAGCTGCAGGGGACTTGACTCATCAACACCAGTCTGTCTGAGTTGAGCAGCAGGGGACTTGACTCCTCAACACCAGGCTAGTAGAGTTGAGTTGCAGGGGACTTGACTCCTCAACACCAGGCTGGTAGAGTTGAGCAGCAGGGGACTTGACTCCTCAACACCAGGCTGGTAGAGTTGAGCAGCAGGGGACTTGACTCCTCAACACCAGTCTGGTAGAGTTGAGCAGCAGGGGACTTGACTCATCAACACCAGTCTGTCTGAGTTGAGCAGCAGGGGACTTGACTCCTCAACACCAGGGTGGTAGAGTTGAGCAGCAGGGGACTTGACTCATCAACACCAGTCTGTCTGAGTTGAGCAGCAGGGGACTTGACTCATCAACACCAGGCTGGTAGAGTTGAGCAGCAGGGGACTTGACTCATCAACACCAGGCTGGTAGAGTTGCATGGGACTTGACTCCTCAACACCAGGCTAGTAGAGTTGAGCAGCAGGGGACTTGACTCATCAACACCAGCCTGTCTGAGTTGAGCAGCAGGGGACTTGACTCCTCAACACCAGGCTGGTAGAGTTGCATGGGACTTGACTCCTCAACACCAGGCTGGTAGAGTTGCAGGGGACTTGACTCCTCAACACCAGGCTGGTAGAGTTGGGCAGCAGGGGACTTGACTCCTCAACACCAGGCTAGTAGAGTTGAGCTGCAGGGGACTTGACTCCTAAACACCAGGCTGGTAGAGTTGAGCAGCAGGGGACTTGACTCATCAACACCAGGCTGGTAGAGTTGCAGGGGACTTGACTCCTCAACACCAGGCTGGTAGAGTTGAGTTGCAGGGGACTTGACTCGTCAACACCAGGCTGGTAGAGTTGAGCAGCAGGGGACTTGACTCCTCAACACCAGGCTGGTAGAGCTGAGCAGCAGGGGACTTGACTCCTCAACACCAGGCTGGTAGAGTTGCAGGGGACTTGACTCCTCAACACCAGGCTGGTAGAGATGCAGGGGACTTGACTCCTCAACACCAGGCTGGTAGAGTTGAGCAGCAGGGGACTTGACTCCTCAACACCAGTCTGTCTGAGTTGAGCTGCAGGGGACTTGACTCATCAACACCAGTCTGTCTGAGTTGAGCAGCAGGGGACTTGACTCCTCAACACCAGGCTAGTAGAGTTGAGTTGCAGGGGACTTGACTCCTCAACACCAGGCTGGTAGAGTTGAGCAGCAGGGGACTTGACTCCTCAACACCAGGCTGGTAGAGTTGAGCAGCAGGGGACTTGACTCCTCAACACCAGGCTGGTAGAGTTGAGCAGCAGGGGACTAGACTCGTCAACACCAGTCTGGTAGAGTTGAGCAGCAGGGGACTTGACTCCTCAACACCAGGCTGGTAGAGTTGAGCAGCAGGGGACTTGACTCCTCAACACCAGGCTGGTAGAGTTGAGCAGCAGGGGACTTGACTCATCAACACCAGGCTGGTAGAGTTGAGCAGCAGGGGACTTGACTCCTCAACACCAGGCTGGTAGAGTTGAGTTGCAGGGGACTTGACTCATCAACACCAGTCTGGTAGAGTTGAGCTGCAGGGGACTTGACTCCTCAACACCAGGCTGGTAGAGTTGAGCTGCAGGGGACTTGACTCCTCAACACCAGGCTGGTAGAGTTGAGCTGCAGGGGACTTGACTCATCAACACCAGGCTGGTAGAGTTGAGCAGCAGGGGACTTAACTCCTCAACACCAGGCTGGTAGAGTTGAGCTGCAGGGGACTTGACTCATCAACACCAGTCTGGTAGAGTTGAGCTGCAGGGGACTTGACTCCTCAACACCAGGCTGGTAGAGTTGAGCAGCAGGGGACTTGACTCATCAACACCAGTCTGGTAGAGTTGAGTTGCAGGGGACTTGACTCCTCAACACCAGGCTGGTAGAGTTGGGCTGCAGGGGACTTGACTCATCAACACCAGTCTGTCTGAGTTGAGCAGCAGGAGACTTGACTCCTCAACACCAGGCTGGTAGAGTTGAGCAGCAGGGGACTTGACTCCTCAACACCAGGCTGGTAGAGTTGAGCAGCAGGGGACTTGACTCCTCAACACCAGGCTGGTAGAGTTGAGCAGCAGGGGACTTGACTCATCAACACCAGGCTGGTTGAGCAGCAGGGGACTTGACTCCTCAACACCAGGCTGGTAGAGTTGAGCAGCAGGGGACTTGACTCATCAACACCAGGCTGGTAGAGTTGAGATGCAGGGGACTTGACTCCTCAACACCAGTCTGGTAGAGTTGAGCAGCAGGGGACTTGACTCCTCAACACCAGGCTGGTAGAGTTGAGCAGCAGGGGACTTGACTCCTCAACACCAGGCTGGTAGAGTTGAGCAGCAGGGGACTTGACTCCTCAACACCAGGCTGGTAGAGTTGAGCAGCAGGGGACTTGACTCCTCAACACCAGGCTGGTAGAGTTGAGCAGCAGGGGACTTGACTCCTCAACACCAGGCTGGTAGAGTTGAGCTGCAGGGGACTTGACTCCTCAACACCAGGCTGGTAGAGTTGAGCAGCAGGGGACTTGACTCCTCAACACCAGGCTGGTAGAGTTGAGCAGCAGGGGACTTGACTCCTCAACACCAGTCTGTCTGAGTTGAGCTGCAGGGGACTTGACTCCTCAACACCAGTCTGTCTGAGTTGAGCAGCAGGAGACTTGACTCCTCAACACCAGGCTGGTTGAGTTGAGCTGTCTGTCTAGGTGTGCTTGGTTAAGGTTTGAGGTCTCAACGCCTGGCCTGTCAGTCTGAGTCCCTGACAGGATTATTGCCGGCAGGTGCTTTCTGTCTCTCTGTCTCACTCTCACACACTCACACTCACACTCACACTCACACACACACACACACACACACACACACACACACACACACACACACACACACACACACACACACACACACACACACACACACACATACACACACACACACACACAATCAGAGCAATATGTTCAGTGATCTATCCAGCAGACCACCACAGGAAGACTTAATAATGGAACAGAGAGCATGGCATATTACTACGAAGACTGCTTGGGTGTGTGAGAGGAAGACTGCTTGGGTGTGTGAGAGGAAGACTGCTTGGGTGTGTGAGAGGAAGACTGCTTGGGTGTGTGAGAGGAAGACTGCTTGGGTGTGTGAGAGGAAGACTGCTTGGGTGTGTGAGAGGAAGACTGCTTGGGTGTGTGAGAGGATGCCATGTTACTACGAAGACTGCTTGGGGGTGTGAGAGGAAGACTGCTTGGGTGTGTGAGAGGAAGACTGCTTGGGTGTGTGGGAGGAAGACTGCTTGGGTGTGTGAGAGGAAGACTGCTTGGGTGTGTGAGAGGATGCCATGTTACTACGAAGACTGCTTGGGTGTGTGAGAGGAAGACTGCTTGGGTGTGTGGGAGGAAGACTGCTTGAGTGTGTGAGAGGAAGACTGCTTGGGTGTGTGGGAGGAAGACTGATTGGGTGTGTGGGAGGAAGACTGCTTGGGTGTGTGAGAGGAAGACTGCTTGGGTGTGTGAGAGGATGCCATGTTACTACGAAGACTGCTTGGGTGTGTGAGAGGAAGACTGCTTGGGTGTGTGAGAGGATGCCATGTTACTACGAAGACTGTTTGGGTGTGTGAGAGGAAGACTGCTTGGGTGTGTGGGAGGAAGACTGTTTGGGTGTGTGAGAGGAAGACTGCTTGGGTGTGTGAGAGGATGCCATGTTAATAAGAACTCTGTCTGAGGCCACTTGGAGTGAGTGAGTGAGTGAGTGAGTGAGTGAGTGAGTGAGTGAGTGGTGAGTGAGTGAGTGAGTGAGTGAGTGTGTGTGTGTGTGTGTGTGTGTGTGTGTGTGTGTGTGTGTGTGTGTGTGTGTGTGTGTGTGTGTGTGTGTGTGTGAATGGCTATCCTGTGCTCTTTTATTGCAGGGATCTGTTCCTTAGCAACCGTGTCCCATTTGCCTTGTCTGTCCTCGCCGCTCACTGCCTTCCGGGCGCCACTGCAGTACTTAATGTGAACACGATACTGTGTACGTCTCAAATGGCACCCTATTCCCTATGTAGTGCACTACTTTAGACCAGAGCCCTATGGCACCCTATTCCCTATATAGTGCACTACTTTAGACCAGAGCCCTATTCCCTATATAGTACACTACTATAGACCAGAGCCCTATGGCACCCTATTCCCTATGTAGTGCACTACTTTAGACCAGAGCCCTATGGCACCCTATTCCCTATATATAGTGCACTACCTTCAAACAGGGCTCGGGTAGGGCTCGGGTAGGGCTCCGGTAGGGCTCGGGTAGGGCACGGGTAGGGCTTGGGTAGGGCTCGGGTAGGGATGGGTAGGGCTCCGGTAGGGCTCGGGTATGGCTCGGGTAGGGCACGGGTAGGGCACGGGTAGGGCTCGGGTATGGCTCGGGTAGGGCTTCGGTAGGGCACGGGTAGGGCTCGGGTAGGGCTCGGGTAGGGATGGGTAGGGCTCCGGTAGGGCTCGGGTATGGCTCGGGTAGGGATGGGTAGGGCTCCGGTAGGGCTCGGGTAGGGCTCGGGTAGGGATGGGTAGGGCTCCGGTAGGGCTCGGGTATGGCTCGGGTAGGGCACGGGTAGGGCTCGGGTATGGCTCTGGTAGGGCTCCGGTAGGGCTCGGATAAGGCACTATATAGTACACAGGGAGTCAATTTGACATGCAAACCATTTAGTTTTGGGACTTTGTTGCCAAATATGCAAATCTATTTCTTCTCTCCTGTAATAAATGTGATCTGCTTCAGCGCTGATGGAAGTAGGGTTTCCTCAACGGGTAGAGAAACGTTGAATGTTCATCCAACCAGAACAGAACAGGAGCCAGGCGTATGATTCTGACATTACAATACTGTAGCTGTTTTAATAATGTGTGTTATATAGAGAGAGTAGAGCATCTTCACCGGTCGCTGTCATCATCTAGGGCCTGACTCACAGTTGAGATAAAACCATACAACTTACAATACTGTAGCTGTTTAGCCTAATGGTTAGAGCGTTGGACTAGTAACCGGAAGGTTGCAAGTTCAAATCCCTGAGCTGACGAGGTACAAATCTGTCGTTCTGCCCCTGAACAGGCAGTTAACCCACTGTTCCTAGGCCGTCATTGAAAATAAGAATTTGTTCTTAACTGACTTGCCTAGTAAAATAAAGATTAAATTAAAAATAATGTGTGTTATATAGAGAGTAGAGCATCTTCACTGGTCGCTGTCATCATCTAGGACGCACAGTTGAGATAAAACCATACAACTTGGGACTTTCTCTTAAAATCCCTCTTTGATATCAAAGGGAGCCTTGAGTAAAAAGGAGGTCTGTTTGACGCTGCTTGTAGAAGGACGATATATTTCATTTGGTTTTAGCTGACGGAAAAATTGATGAGAACCAGGGTTGCAAAAATTATGGTAATTTATGCTAAAATTCCCCGGTTTTCAAGTCATCCTGGTTGAAAGAATCCTGGAATTACGAGGGAATATGTAGGAAATCCAGGAATCCTCAAAAACAGGATTTCAGGGAAATCAGGAAGTTTGGGGAAAGTTAACGGAATTTTAATAACATCTAATAAAATGGCTTTGTGACATATTTTCATTCCTGTAATCTGAGACGACCCATATCATCATCACCATACTCTTCATCATCATCATCACCACCTTCATCACCCTCATCATCATCACCCTCATCATTATCACCATCACCATCTTCATCATCATCACCACACTCTTCATCATCACCATAATCTTCATCATCACCATCATCATCACACCACCATCATCATCATCATCACCATACTCTTCATCATCATCATCATCATCATCACCACCATCATCATCATCACCCTCATCATTATCACCATCACCATCTTCATCATCATCACCATACTCTTCATCATCACCATAATCTTCATCATCACCATACTCTTCATCATCACCACCATCGTCACCACCACCATCATCATCACACCACCATCATCATCATCAGATGTCGTACCTTTGCAGATGGGCGTGGTGGCGCTCCAGGTGCCATTGTGGGTACAGGTGCGAGTTGTGGCCCCGCCTGCCTCTATCAGGTAGCCAGGCTGGCACATGAAGGTGACGTTGTGGCCCACAGTGAAGTCCTCTCCAAACCTCAGACCATTAGGAGGAACACCTGGGTCAACGCAGCTGATCACTGGTGGGACGATACAGAGACAGACATGGAGAGGGATCGGCATTAGTGGGATTGTTGTAGACTGGTCCCAGGTCAGTGGTTGTGTTATAGCCTCGTCCCAGGTCAGTGGTTGTCTTATAGACTGGTCCCAGATCAGTGTTATAGCCTGGTCTCAACCTGGTCCCAGATCAGTGGTTGTGTTATAGCCTGGTCTCAGATCAGTGGTTGTGTTATAGCCTGGTCTCAGCCTGGTCTCAGATTAGTGGTTGTGTTATAGCCTGGTCTCAGCCTGGTCTCAGATTAGTGGTTGTGTTATAGCCTGGTCTCAGCCTGGTCTCAGATCAGTCGTTGTGTTATAGCCTGGTCTCAACCTGGTCCCAGATCAGTGGTTGTGTTATAGCCTGGTCTCAGATCAGTGGTTGTGTTATAGCCTGGTCTCAGCCTGGTCTCAGATCAGTGGTTGTGTTATAGCCTGGTCTCAGATCAGTGGTTGTGTTATAGCCTGGTCCCAGATCAGTGTTATAGCCTGGTCCCAGATCAGTGGTTGTGTTATAGCCTGGTCTCAGATCAGTCGTTGTGTTATAGCCTGGTCTCAGATCAGTGGTTGTGTTATAGCCTGGTCCCAGATCAGTGTTATAGCCTGGTCCCAGATCAGTGGTTGTGTTATAGCCTGGTCCCAGATCAGTCGTTGTGTTATAGCCTGGTCTCAGATCAGTGGTTGTGTTATAGCCTGGTCTCAGATCAGTGGTTGTGTTATAGACTGGTCCCAGACCAGAGGTTGTGTTATAGCCTGGTCCCAGACCAGAGGTTGTGTTATAGCCTGGTCCCAGACCAGAGGTTGTGTTATAGCCTGGTCCCAGACCAGAGGTTGTGTTATAGACTGGTCCCAGATCAGTGGTTGTGTTATAGCCTGGTCCCAGACCAGAGGTTGTGTTATAGCCTGGTCCCAGACCAGAGGTTGTGTTATAGACTGGTCCCAGACCAGAGGTTGTGTCCCCAGACCAGAGGTTGTGTTATAGACTGGTCCCAGATCAGTGGTTGTGTTATAGCCTGGTCCCAGACCAGAGGTTGTGTTATAGACTGGTCCCAGATCAGTGGTTGTGTTATAGCCTGGTCCCAGACCAGAGGTTGTGTTATAGACTGGTCCCAGACCAGAGGTTGTGTTATAGACTGGTCCCAGACCAGAGGTTGTGTTATAGCCTGGTCCCAGACCAGTGGTTGTGTTATAGACTGGTCCCAGACCAGAGGTTGTGTTATAGCCTGGTCCCAGACCAGAGGTTGTGTTATAGACTGGTCCCAGACCAGAGGTTGTGTTATAGCCTGGTCCCAGACCAGAGGTTGTGTTATAGACTGGTCCCAGACCAGAGGTTGTGTTATAGCCTGGTCCCAGATCAGTGGTTGTGTTATAGCCTGGTCCCAGACCAGAGGTTGTGTTATAGACTGGTCCCAGACCAGTGGTTGTGTTATAGCCTGGTCCCAGACCAGAGGTTGTGTTATAGCCTGGTCCCAGACCAGAGGTTGTGTTATAGACTGGTCCCAGATCAGTGGTTGTGTTATAGCCTGGTCCCAGATCAGTGGTTGTGTTATAGACTGGTCCCAGACCAGAGGTTGTGTTATAGACTGGTCCCAGACCAGAGGTTGTGTTATAGCCTGGTCCAAGACCAGAGGTTGTGTTATAGACTGGTCCCAGACCAGAGGTTGTGTTATAGCCTGGTCCCAAGCCAGAGGTTGTGTTATAGACTGGTCCCAGACCAGAGGTTGTGTTATA